>NC_053395.1:135270426-135359451 GCF_905171765.1 Bufo bufo
TGGGGTCCGTTGGTGCTTCCGACAGCATGAGCACCGACGACCCCATGGAGTACTGGGTTGCCAAGCTGGACACCTGCCGTGAGTTTGCTCAGTATGCGCTGGAGTTACTATCTTGCCCCCCCTCCAGCGTACTGTCTGAGCGGACATTTAGCGAGGCGGGTGGGGTGGTCACGGACACTGACTCCATGGACAGACTTACATTCATTAAAATGAACGAGTCCTGGATCGGCAGTGACTTCTTGGCCCCCGCTGTCGGTTCAGGCCATTGAAGGGTCCCTTGTCCATCCCTCTCCTTGTCTCTCCCTCCTAAACTCCGTTGTTTTATTATTTTTTTAAATTATTTATTGATCTATTTAGTTATATTAGTATATATTTGACAATTTAATTATGAAATTTGTTTTTTTATTCATTGTTGTCTATGAATAATGAATTATTTAATTTTTTATGAATTCTTAAATGTATTTATTGATGTATATATTTGTTTTAAATTAAAGCTGTTATTTTAAATGTATTTGTTTTAATGTTTTTATATATTTTTATTTATTTATTTACTTAATGTAATTCGACATAAATTGATTGCTACCACACCAAAAATTATTGATAAATTAAGTATACACGCTGCATGCATCGGTAGTCAACAATTTTTTCTTTAGAGCATATTGAGTCAGTATCAGAACACTGCGGCTACACAGCCAGCCTAACCGTGTGATGATTCCTACAAGCCAGAGGGCACTAGTAGTGGCGGTGTTTATCAGCGGCTATCTCATCCTCCTTTTGTCTGTGAGGAGTAATGGGTACCGCCGCTCTCCACACCCATACACGATCTTCACCGCACACACGCTGAGCTCCAGGCCCACGACAGGACCTATCCGTCCTGTGCCGGTCTGAGCACAGAAGGCACTGATGAGCCAGTTGTCCTCTGCCAGGGTCTTGAAGTGTCCCCTGCTCATGCGCCTTGATTAGTTCACCTTCCCATCATCGAAGACTCAGCTGCGTTCCCCGGCTGCTGGCTGTGTCCTAGGCGTTTGGCTCCAATGCGCATCCTGGATGAACTATTGCAAGTCATGGTGCAGAATAAGACTTTAAATGTGAGGCTTGTCTACAACCTGGGGGGGGGGGGGAGTGTCAAACAGCCCATGGCAGACTTCTCACAGACAAAAGGAGGATGAGATAGCCGCTGAAAAACACCGCCACTACTAGTGCCCTCTGGCTTTTAGGAAACATCACACGATTAGGCTGGCTGTGTAACCGCAGTGTTCTGATACTGACTCAATATGCTCTAAAGAAAAAATTATTGATGTATATACTTGCATGCTGAGTTTTGTTTAGTCCTTACACTACATCATTAGCTTTAAATGTTGATTATGCATTTCCTACTGAGTTATGCCGAGTTATGTGTAGGCATTTTACTCAACACTTTCCATCTTTCATCCTGTTGATGCTGCAGCGGTCTGTCCTGAACATGCAGAGTTATGATTACTCTTTATACTACAATTTTTACATTAAATTATGAGGCTGCCTTTTCTGAAGGGTTAGGCGAGCTTGGTGTAGACCTTTTACTAAGTGTGCACTATTTATCTTATATTGTCCAGAATTCGATTTTTTTTTATATTTAATAAAACTTTTTTGTAACATACATTCATGCAGTGTTACGCTTCATTCACCAAAATAATTTCTTTTGTTTTATTTCATTTTATAAGTTTTAATTTTGCTTTAATTGGGTTTTTGGCGACCCTGTTGTGGTTCTTACTGTAGCAAGGTGGGGACCGCATGTGGCCTTCCATTATGAAAAGGTTTTGTGCACTTAACATTGTACAGGACTGATTGATAAACCTAATAAAAGTTTTTTTGTTTTTTTTCTTTATTATTTTAATACGGACTTAGGTTCTAACATGGGTTGTCTGTTGTCCTGGAAAGGATGCCTGGCTTCCATGTTGACCTCTCTACATGGTTGGGTGTGACTGGCGTTATACTCATCTGTGTGGTAATCCGGTTTTGGGAATGGAGCGTTATTGCCACATCTATATATAGATATATACATTTATATTTAATCTTACTTCTTGACAATTATATAATGAATATTTTCACATGCTAATGTAATATAAACCCAGATTTAAATCTTTCGGAATAAACTGATGACAGTATAATATTCTTGAAGCCATTCCACCATTTTGTTACTGATTCTACTCATTGCATCACGTGTTAATGTCTTTATTGAGGAAGCTATGCTCCGACATGCCCAGTTTACCAAACGGGACCCCATATCTGATTCATGCTAGTTAGTTTTTTTCCCACTCATCAATTGTTTACATATTTTTTTATATTTTTCAGACACATTTGATGTTTACCATATTTGTTAAAAATGTCACTAATATAACTTAAGCCAATTTTACTATACAAGATAGTCTTATTGAGGTTGAGAATTTGATCACAGTATGGATAGTTGAATAATTTTTTTTTTATATAAGCTACTTTTTTAAAAGTATCATTTTATTTTAAGTTAAAATTTGGTTGATAAACTATATTTATATATATATATTTTTTTTTACACATTTGGAATTTAGATTAGTACTTCGTAATATAACGGTTTGGTCAATAATACATTAGAAAGGTAATAGTGTGTTCACAAAAAGGTTAATTAATGTACGTTAAACAATTATTTTCTAATATAACTTACGGGGCATTTTTTTTTAAGATAAATTATATATTGTTCAATGTTATATTGGCCTTTTCAATTTAAAAAAAAAGTATAAACCTTTATATATTTTTTTTATATAAATGGTTTATTTTAATGTTACAACAGTCTTTATGTTTATATAATTTTTTTTATAGTTATTTAACAGGTCTTCCGCAGCCCCATTCGTGACAAAAATTGTCAGCTGCAAAATAATAACATGCCGCTTTCTATTACTGCTTAGTTATGCCAAACTATGTGTAGGCCTTAGAATACAAAGTTAACTTACCAACTGCATGCTGATCTTGTCCTGATACTTCAGAGTTCTGCGTAGTCATTATACTCCACTGTTACCAATTAATGCTGCTATTATCCTGATCATTAACAGTTATGTGTAGGCTGTATAATCCACTGTTAATATCTACCTGATGCTGATTCTGCTGCTGTCTGTCCTGATCATGGCGAGTTATCATTGGGCCTTTTGACAATCCACATTACCTGCTGCAGATGCTGCTGCTGCTGTCTGTCATGATCATGCTGAGTTAGGTCAAGCTAGTTGTTTGTCCTTTGTAGCTATGTGAAGACCTTATACAACACCGTCAGCTGTACTGATAAAGTTGATTTGCTAATTTAGTCATCAAACTACAATGTTAACTTTACCTACTGCTGCCGTCCATATCAAGCTGACTTGTAGGCCTCAGAATACACCGTTAGCTCTACCTGCTGCTGCTGTCCAGATCAAGTTGATTTTTTATGTATATGCCTCATAATACAACACTACCTTTACCTGCTGCTGCTGTCCATATCAAGCTGACTTGTAGGCCTCAGAATACAACGTTAGCTGTACCTGCTGCTACTGTCCTGATCAAGTTGATTTGTTATGTATATGCCTCATAATACAACACTTCCTTTACCTGCTGCTGCTGTCCATATCAAGCAGACTTGTAGGCCTCAGAATACAACGTTAGCTCTACCTGCTGCTGCTGTCCTGATCAAGTTGATTTGTTATGTATATGCCTCAGAATACACCGTTAGCTTTAACTGCTGCTGCTGTCCTCAAAAAGCTTATTTATGTGTAGGCCTTATACTACACTGTTAACATGTACCTACTGCTGTTGTCTGTTCGAACCCTGCTGACTTTGAACCTGGACTAAAGGGTCCTTGCTGATAAGTCCGCAGTTAAAATTAGACAAAAACATAACTTTATTGAAAAAAAGAAAGGAAACAATATAACTGAAAACAACTTTTTTAATAAAACAAAAATGTAAAAGAACTTGATTTAAGGCAAATTTTGCAGTTGTTCCTGCAAATCTGATAATTCTTGCAGGCCCTTTTTTATTGAACTCCTGCAGCTTTTCTTGTGCTTTCCTAATGTGGGCACGGAATTCTCGTACTGTTTTGCGGTGCCTCTCCTTCATGCTAATAATTTTATTAGCCCTTTTCTTTATTACTGTTATGAAAACACAAAAAAGAAATACATCAACTAACAATAAGAGGCAATTATTGAATTTTGTGTAGTATTTGGTTAAGTGCAGAGAATTTAGGTGTCATTTTTAAAGTATACCATATTTAATGTAGTTATATATTAGATTATTTAGTGACAGTTTAGTAGTGTAGAATTTAATTTGTTGTGTTATATAATATTAGTTTATGTAGATTAAAGAGTTATTGTGCATGGCTGTGGTGTGTTACTTTTATATTCTTCATCACCTGCTATATAATTGTAGGGTGCAGCGTTTCCTGACTTTCGGAACAGCACCGTACTATTTGTGCGCCAAAAAAAATAGGTGCCATGGACAAAATGGCTCATGAACCGTGGTCCAATAGCTGATCTACAGAGCAGGTAGCCAATTATATTAAATAAGTGCTTTGGGAGTTTTTGGCAAACACCTGCTGCCTCGATCTCTCCTATTGGCCGGATTACTTAGACATAAGCATTGCAGCTACGGAGCTGAAGGGGGGCAGGAGGTGTCATGTGGAGGTGACTGATGCTAAACAAGAGAGTACGACAGCACCTGTCTCCTCAGAGTTGAGGCAGGGGACACCAGTGTTTTGTTCCCCTGCAAGCGCTGATATTGGCTGTTCCAACTCTACAGCCAATGGCAGCGCTATAGCTGCACATGGAGAGGCAGACCTTCACATATGGGGTGGGGTTTAGATGTATTCTCGGTGAAAAGTGGTACTAAATGTGGGGTGCATTTAGTCCTGTAACCACTTGTGAAATAAAAAAGTGTGTGTATAATCCTAATATTTATCTTTGCCTGATTATGTTAAATGGTGGATTGATCTAATTGCTTAGTATATTTATTGAGGGGTGTAGTTTGCGTAATTGAGCCACTTTGTTTTGTTTTCAACTCTAGGGTCACGTAAGAGTTTCTTCTCTTAACATGCGACATAGCTCCCAATTACCATTAAGCTAAATCCTGTAGCCTAAAGCCATATTGTGCTCCTTGTAGTCTGAAGCCTGCTGTGCGACCAAAGATCAGTTTTTGTTCACAACTTTTAGTAAAATCCATATTCTGGGTAATACGTTTAAGATTTTTTATTATTATGTGTGTGTGCAAAGTACAAAATCAGCCGGTTACATCAGACATCACTACCGCGCTGTGTGGATAAATATATATATACATTCTCAGCAAGGGAGAGATGTATGAGGTAAATGGATGATTTGCTATGTCACACCAGGTAATAAGTAATAATTTGTAACGGGTGAAAAAAAATAAAGTACCTGGGCAGACTCTCTGACTAAGCTCATTGACCCAGTCTGGGTGCCTCCTCTTCAAATCGGACCATTTTTTGACAATGGCGATTTTGCTGTGGCTGCGGCCAAATTTTCTTTCAAGGATCTTCTTGACCCACATGGCTATCGCCTGCTTCTCAGCCTGCTTCCGGGTCCGATCATATCGCTTCTTCAACATGCACTGCAGGATAAAGATGCAAACATATAATCCCAAATTTATGAAATACAAGGATTATTAATAAATATCATCAAAAACACAGCAAAAAGTATTTAATTGTTAGAAGGTGGAAATATTAGATTTAATGCTCACGTTATAAGATCAAATTGTTTTCCAGTTGTATGTGTATGGGTCTGAGCTATTGTATATATATTGCTGAGCTGAGATGTACCTGTCTAGTGAAGTGACGGCACGGTATGGGGTGTACAGCTGGTTCGCCTCCCCGTGGTGCACCCTGGGTAACGCTAAATGAACCAGCAAATACTGGCGGGAAGAAAAAATAAATTTCTCCAGACCAACAAGACATAAACTCTAATATATAGACTATGTGTGTGTGTTTGTATGTGGTATACAGTGTGTGGTATACAGTGTGTGGCAGGAAAATTTATATGCAATGTGCATGTGCTTGATATTTCTTTGCAGGCCATACATACATACATACTTGCTACAGACAAAATGATGTGATGTAAAAACAATACTTATTACAACAATGATGAATATCTACTCAGACATGATAAAAGATGAAGTTATATTTAGTGCGCAAATATATTCACATATTTGCGCATTCGCGAATATTTAAATACACTATTGCTTACTAATTACTATACAGATATTGTTCGAACATGCATTCAAAATGTAATCACATAAAGTGTTGTACTTACAGATAGCAGGAGTTCGTCCTCTTCATCTCTGAATTTGCTGCCCATCATTTTCTTTGTACATTATCGCAGATTGTGAAAAATGAACTCACGTGCGGGCGCACGCTAAACCACGCCTACAAAGCGCACACACATGCGCATCACACTAATATTAAATTAGGTGGTGATAGCGAATAAGCGAATTATTGAATATCGAATACGCAAATTATCGAACAGCGATTAAGCAAATATTTGAAAAATATTATTTACCCTGCCGCAGTAGTTAGAATATACCTTCGGATCTGGGTTTTCACGATCGCATGGAAAACTCAGATCCGATAGTATTTTCTAACCACACAGGCGATCAAATGGCATTGGTGACGTGACGCTTGTCGGGGAGGAGTATGTTAAAAACTGTAAAGATAGATAAAAAAAATTGAATATTCTAAACAAAGAATATATTCACTTTATTGCGATATATTGTTTTTTTTACAATATTCATAATATTCTAAAACATAGTAAGTAATATAGAGAATATTCGCCAAATAAAAAAATATATAGTGAGTTAGCTAATATAGTGGTAGAATCTTTTTTTTTTATAGTCTATTCACTATATTGGTATATAATAATGTTTTATAATATGCCGAATATTCTTCGAAAGAATATATAGCACTAAATTTAATGCTATATGTTCTTTTTAGAAGAAAATCGCATTATGCGATTTAATTTTTTTATAAAATTTAGATTTTTTGCATATGTGAAATAATCTCGAATTCGAATATTCGCGAACATTTAACGAATATTCTTTCGAATATTCGCAAAATATCGTAAATTCGAATATGGGACATGCCGCTCAACACTAATTCATAAACTGCTATAAGGCAGTTAGTTTAGGTCAGGGAAGTTGCAGTCAGCCTGGGAGATGACACATGGCCAACGCACTGACAGTGTTTCCTAGGCTGATCACGATCGTGTGAATCAGCCCTTAGAGTTCCTTTTCTTGAGGGCAGCTACATGGGTTTTCCAAGCATGCTCTGTGACCTCTGCAGATGTCAGGAGGGAGCTGATTAGCTGTGATATCACCCATTATGAATGGTGGATCCTGTCTTATCTACACAGAGGTCTTGCTTGTCATTGTAATTCTACCTGTGGTGATAATTAGTGTTGAGCACGAATATTCGAAAAGCAAATTTTTATCTCGAATATCGCCACTTTGAGAATTCGCGAATATTTAGAATATTGTGCTATATATTCGTTTTATCGAATATTTGTAATTTTTTCCATCTGAACACATGATTCCTCCCTGCTTCTTGCTTGTGGGCCAATGAGTCATTGGCCCACAAGCGACTTAAGCAGGGAGGAATCATGACTACAGATTGGCGTGGCATTAAAAAGCAGGAAGTGCTCAACCCCATATGCAGTGGTGCATCTATACCGGTGGGGCAGATCCTGCTCTTGTGGTCCGCTGCTAATGGCAATCCCCAGCAAAAATGTATACCTTGGAGGATACCTGCAGCGGACTACAAGTACCACAATGGACATCCTACACAGGATAGCAAATGTGTGGATGTGATAAACAGTAAAAATAATATAACAAAAACAAAGACAGGTGCACTCTGAGGTCTTACTATGACTCATACTGGTGTAAAATTGAGAGATTAGCCTACATATCCTGCTTGGAGAACATGTCTGAGCCCGAGCACCTCGACAATGTTTCTCAAGTAGCTCGGGACCTAACGCTAAACCTACCTGGGCTGTATAGGCAATACCAGGAGCCAGTGGGCAAATTACAGGAGCGCAAAGTCCGACTCACAGCAATCTCCCAGGAGGCCTGAGGAAGCGTGACTCCACGCGAAACGGCCATCGCCTTTTGATGCCTGTGTAGCGTCCTGCACCCTTATTGCCTGTTTTTGGGTCCATACCTATATGGATGAATAAAGTAATATTTGGGCTCTTACCGGTGAGTGCCGTCTCTTATCTTCGTACTTCATGTTCATTTGCTCTGGCGAGACTGAGCACCGCTGAGATGCTTTGGTAGTTCACAGTGTCACTGTTGCGGAGTGTGTGTTCCCGGATGCTGTGGAGGAAAGTTGGGGCAGTGCCGTCAAACCTGTTTATCTCCCCATGTGAGCAATCTCCCAGTAACCTCCAGCATGTGACCATGTGTACAATAGGAGGAGGCAGAGAGCTCTGAGCCCCACCCAAGACTGGCTGATACAGCCCGGGCCTCACATGTGCACCAGAATGCTGCCTGTGGATGGAAATAAAGGCATGTTCAGACTAGCAGTTTCTACACCTCCAAAAAAATTTATTTACAAAATACAGATGGCGTGGTATTAAAAAGCAGGAAGTGCTCAACCCCATGCAGTGGACCACAATGGAGGATGCCTGCAGCGGACCACAAGTACCACAATGGACATCCTACACAGGATAGCAAATGTGTGGATGTGATAAACAGTAAAAATAATACAACAAAAACAAAGACAGGTGCACTCTGCAGGAGTAATCATGACTTCAGATGGAAAAATATGACGAACACAGTTCACTTCAGATGGAAAAAAATTCCAAATATTCTATTCTATTTTTTAGAATATTCGTAATTTTTTTTCCATCTGAAGTCATGATTCCTCCCTGCTTAAGTTGCTTGTGGGCCAATGACTCATTGGCCCACAAGCAAGAACAGGGAGGAATCATGTGTTCAGATGGAAAAAATGACGAATATTCGAAAAACTAATATATAGCACTATATTCTATAGTGCTATATATTCGTTTTTGAGTAGATCCAGCAGAAAGAATAACTCCTAAAATTACATAGTTTATTAATTCCTATTAAAATTGGATAAAGACCCAATAATACATATACGAAATTGGCCAGTGGTGTAAAAAATCTAAAGACCAGACATACAAACAAAAATTGGGACCCCACAGGTGCATGCAGGAGGATGCAGGAGGAGGATGAGGGGGGAGATAAATGCAGATATGGGGTTGGACCTGAACAGCCCTTTGCTACCCCTATCTATCCCTTAGCCCAGGGAAGACCCTGGATGGTAGGGCCCCCCTGTCCTTGTACCTAAAACTATGTGTGCCCTGGTTGTCCCTATGCTAGATGTAGCTCAATGATATCCTAGCCGTGTTGGATAGGTCCCCGCCAGAATGATCTCACCAACACAGATGGGTATTACCTCTAACTCAACGCGTTTCACCCTGTGAAAAGGGCTTCTCAGGAGGTCGTGTTAATAAGTCACTGATAAGCAACAATAATAATAAATGATAATAAATCGATAAACTGATACCATGAAATCGTGTTAGTTGTGGCAATAACAAATCATAAATTCCACAACTTCACAGCAATAGCAATCATACATTATGTCAACGTCAACGACCACATGCCTTTTAAAAGGCCAAATCTGTGCAAAGATGTGGATTCATTGTCATTTTCTGTCAGGTAGTCACACGTTGTGATGGCAAAGGCAAAAAAACTCTCCCTTTTTGAACGTGGTCGGGTTTTTGAACTGCATAAGCAGGGTCTCTCACAGCGCGCCATCGCTGCTGAGGTGGGACGCAGTAAGACAGTCATTTGGAATTTCTTAAATGATCCTGAGGGTTATGGGAAAAAAAGGCAAGTGGAAGACCCAAAAAAATTTCATCAGCACTCAGCCGGAGGATCCAATTGGCTGTCCGTCAAGACACTGGACGATCCTCAACCCAAATTAAGGCCCTTACTGGTGCTGACTGCAGCCCCATAACCATCAGACGGCATCTGAGACTGAAGGGGTTCAAAAACAAAAAACGTCTTCAAAGACCTCGTCTCCTTGAATGCCACAGAACTGCTCGTTTGGACTTTGCAAGAGAGCACCAAACATGGGACATTCAAAGGTGGAAAAAAGTTTTATTCTCTGATGAGAAAAAATTTAACCTTGATGGTCCTGATGGTTTCCAACGTTACTGGCATGACAAGCAGATCCCACCTGAGATGTTTTCTTCGCGCCACAGTGGAGGGGGCACAATAATGGTCTGGGGTGCTTTTTCCTTCAGTGGAACAATGGAGCTTCGGGAAGTGCATGGGCGTCAAATGGCCGCTGGCTATGTCCAGATGTTGCAGAGAGTATTCCTCATGACTGAAGGCCCTTGTCTTTGTGGTAACGACTGGTTTTTTCAACAGGACAACGCTACAGTACACAATGCCCGCAGGACAAGGGACTTCTTCCAGGAGAATAACATCACTCTTTTGGCCCATCCTGCGTGTTCTCCTGATCTAAATCCAATTGAGAACCTTTGGGGATGGATGGCAAGGGAAGTTTACAAAAATGGACAACAGTTCCAGACAGTAGATGCCCTTCGTGCAGCCGTCTTCACCACTTGGAGAAATGTTCCCACTCACCTCATGGAAACGCTTGCATCAAGCATGCCAAAACAAATTTTTTAAGTGATAAACAATAACGGCGGAGCTACTCATTACTGAGTTCATGTTTGGAAGTTGGATTTCTGTTTTGGGGGGGGGTTTCTTTTTTTTTTGGAGGTGTGGTCCTAAACTTTTGATCAGCTGAAAAAAGCCTGTTTCAGTTTATTCGTTGTTTTCATTAAATTTAATGCTCAAAAATCGTTTTGTCTCACTCCCATTTCTTCTTGTTGCATGTTGAAGCTCTACTTGTAACCTTGTTCAGATCCAGCCATGCTAAATATGATTTTTTGCCATTTTTCAAGTGGTCTTAAACTTTTGATCAGGACTGTATATATACATATAAACATAGGCCACACGGCCTCACATACCCGTCAGATGACGGTCCTGCTTAGGATACATCCACCTTCAAAGGTCCACTTCTTATAAAGTTAAGATGGTGTAGATGGAAAACACTGCGGTCCTAAATATTGACAGCAAATATAGCGTCAATTTGCTGACCAGATATAAAATAACATAACATCCCATAGAGGTGATACATGAATTACTTACAGTGGAAGACATTAGATGCAGTGTGCTAATGATGCTGCAGTCCCAATCGACCAGCTAGTCTGATGTCTGTTAGCCATATTTAAATAGACCGCCCGATTCCCGCCCTAAAGAAAGCTCCGCCCCACTGTCCGAGCGTCCCATTGTATGACGCTCCACTGGTGGTGGATTACCGCCCTGGTCCGGTCACGTGATGCGTACCTCCTACGCCACACCGGAATTTCCTGTCCTTGGAACGCACCGTGACTTTTGCGTGTCAGCCAAGACTTCCGCTGCTCCTGGAACTTCCTGTCCTTGAAAGACTTCCTGCCACTTGTGCTCACAATATACCTCCGCTATGTATCAATGGTGTGTCTGGATCACCTGATGGCTCGCTTCCACTTATTATCTGGGGAGTGCAGACATCGGTAATGGTATATGTGAAAAAGGTTCATATAACCATCTCACAAGTATTCTGGTGTTCATCATTCTGTTTATAAGGGGTTAGCCCAAGGGGATAGAGGGGTTATACCCCGAACACCTCCCACTATCGTGAGGCAACAAACCCCTAGCAATCCATGGATGATATTATAGGGCATGTTGGGCGTTAATCTAGGTCAGACTAGATAATATACATTTCTGGCAATGAATCCATCAGATAGAAGAAGGGGATAAATAACCATCCCCCCTGCAAATAATAAGGGTTCGGATGCTTCTCGCATCCAGGACTCGGTTAGAAGAATATCATTCACTGGTAGGTAAACAAGTCAAACAAAACCAGGGCAAAGAAACAAAAAAACCATAATTAATCCCCATCCTAAAAAAAGCAACTAAAGGTAAGCCTTTCATTCAGGCCTAGGGGGGATTGGGATCGAAGGCGATATATCCATTCGCATTCCTTTTGCTGAATTTTTCGATCCCAATCCCCCCCCCCAGGAGGTGGAGACACCAACTCAAGCACTGAAAATCTGAGGCATCTAGGATCACCATTATATGCCTCCAGTACATGGGATGCCACCGGAGTGACCTTTTTCTTCAGGACATCATTAGCGTGTTCGCAAACCCTTCTACGTAACTCTCTGATGGTTTTTCCCACATATTCCATCGGGCAAAGACATTGGCAGATATATACTGCACCTTTGCTTCTACAGTTAATGAAGTCCCTAATATTTATGACCTGACCGGTTGCTGAGCACACAATGGATTTGGACGTGGAGATAAATTCACAGGCTTTACATGACCCGCATCTAAACATAGCTATTGATTTCCGCTCCAGCCATGTTCCTGATGCAGTCGGGGGTACGTAATGACTGTGGACCAGCCTATCCCTAAGGCTTTGGCCTTTATGGTACGTTATACTTGGATGGTTTGTTATGGCCCCCGCTAGATCTGAGTCCATAGACAAAATTGGCCAATATCTTGTCCCTCCTTCGTGAAACCAACAGGCTATCACGAGTTACATCTATCGCATGTTTAAAGGCGTCTGTCAGGATGCGTTTGGGGTAACCTCTGTCACAGAACCTGTTCAGAAGTTTTCTTGCTTCCCCATGAAACGCCCAGCCTCAGAGCAATTCCTCCGAACCCGGAGGTATTGCCCTTTAGGTATACCCCTTTTTTGTGGTGTTGGATGGTGGCTACTCCAGTGTAGGATAGAGTTGGTGGCTGTATCCTTCCGGAAAAAATGGTAGATCTTAACCTATCGCCACACTTGTAAATCCTCACATCCAGAAATAGGCCTATTATATTGTTGTTTAATACCTGGACAAACTCTAAATTTTTTTTCCTTAGTTCCTTTCCAGACAATAAACACATCGTCGATGTAACGCGTCCACAACGTGATTTTGTCTTCCCACCAGACCGGATGATCTGGGAACACTATAGTGTCCTCCCACCAGCCCAGGAAAAGATTGGCATAGGTGGGGGCACATGGGCTCCCCATAGCCGTCCCCCTGAACTGGTGGTAGAAATGAGTGTTGAAAAGGAAGAAATTGTGAGTTAAAGTGAACTTCAACAAATCAAGAACAAAGATGTTATGTCTCCCACACTGTGTACCTCTTGACTTGAGATAGTATGCAATTGACGTGAGTCCCTTATCATGAGGGATCGAGCTATATAATGACTCTAGGTCAATGCTAGCCAGTAAACAGTTAGAGTCCATATTGATGGTCTCTATTTTGTTAATTAGATCCATCGTATCCCTAGTGTAGGATTGTAAAGATGTCACGAATGGTTGAAGCACTTTGTCAAGGTATATACCACAATTTTGGATGAGGGAACCTACCCCCTAAACAATAGGATGTCCTTTTAGGGAGGATGTCCCCTTATGGACTTTCGGGAGTCAGTAGAAAGTCGCTATACAGGGATTTCTTGGCCATAAAAAGTTATACTCAGTGGCACTAATTACTCGGTTATTCAAGCCTCCAATAAGAATGCCCTTGAGATCCTGGAGGAAGATATCCGTGGGATTTGAAGTTAAAACCCCGTATCCATCTCTATCTTTCAGCAATTCCATGCACATATGTTGATACTGTGCATGTCCTATTATGACCAAATTACCGCCCTTATCGGCAGGTTTAATAATTATGGACTCATCTGTCTCCAGTTTTCTAAGGTCATCCATCTCATCCCTAGAAAGATTGAAAAATCCAGGGCGGACCTTCCCTAGATTTTCCAATTCATTTGTTACTAGTTGAAGAAAGATATCGATGTGTTCATAATCGAACACAGGTGGCATTTTTATGCTTTTCAATTTAAGGTCAGTAAAAGGACCCTGACCTGGGCCTCGTGTGCCCTCCGCTTCCAAATCTAGGAGGTTTTGGAAGTCGCCAAAGTCCTCCTCCTGTAGCCCAAGTTTTTCACAGGTTAGTTTGTTTGAACATTTGAAAAACTTGTGCCACCTAAGTTTCCGACAAAATAAATTCAGATCTTTAATCCAAGTGAAAGGGCAGAAATTAGTTTTTGACCCATGCCTGTATTGATCGCGTAATATTCGCATATTACGCGATCATTACCTTGCCGATTTTCGAATAAAAAGAAAAGAATGTAGAATATAACAAATATTTGAATTTGCAAATATTCAACGAATATTCTACAAAATATTCGCAAAATATCACGAATTTGAATATGACCCCTGCCGCTCATCAATAATGATGATAGCCACTGAAAAGTTACATCTACAAAACAGGAAGTCACTACTAATTATTAGTCCTAGTGGCCAGTGTGAACATTGTAGGATTAAATACATTTTTAAATATAGTGACTTCAAAATTAAAAAAAATCACCAAAGATTCTAAAAAAACTTTGCTTAACACAACAACATAATTTAAATCATGACACATTCCTTTAAGGAAGAGAAATGAAGTTTTCTGACACCTAATGGACTGAGTATCATAATCATGGATCAGTAATTCCAACATGCATCCATTTGGGCACATGGATCTTTCGGTTGTTTATCCTTACAGTTGCTAATTGTTCACAATATATTGTTCTTTGGAAGACCCCTATATAAAGGAAGTATCTTGAAACTGTTCAGTTTATTAAATATACAGAACTGGAACTTGTAAGCACTTCTCTTCCATGTGCACCATTGCTTTTTGTCTTCGTCTCTGCATGGAAATTTTTTTTTTCCTTTTTTGCAATCAAATAAACTTACAAAAGAAAGCAAAGAGAAGACTAAGAATAAAGGAAGTGCAAAAAAAAAAATAGAACTGAAACAATAATACATATTTTGCAGATGAACGGGGTGCTGTGCAAAATATAGTAAAACAATATTAAATTAAACAATTTTGACTCGTCCTTATTAAAAGAGCAAGGAAACTTTAAAATGCATGCTTCCCTTACATTCAAACTCAACTGTGTTTGAGAGCTAATTAACAAAGTAACTCTTATACATGCATGCAGGCATTATGCAACTGTATGTTTAAAAGGAATATGTACTCTATATTTAATTGTAATTTTCCTTTGGTTCTAAAACTTTAGAAAATGCCATACATCTTTCCAACAAAATTATGTGGATCTATGCCATGAAGTCTCACCACAAAATTGTAGTTTTAGCTGATGACTTACTTTTATTTAAATCTAAACACCACATAATATTCAAATTCATACAGAAGAGCTCAAATTAGTTAAACCATCTATGTAATATTCAGAAGGTAACTTCAAAGTTAGGTCTCATGTATATGCTAGAGCCATATTCTCAAAGGCTGTATGGTGGCACATGAAGCCCGAATGGTTCAGAAGTACAAAACCATAGATACTCCATGTGCTGTCTTATGACATCCTTTAAGAGTAAAGTATTATACATTTTCTCCTAGAAGCAATACAGAGTCTAATGGTTCCTTTTTTCTCTTTGTAAGTACTGTATACAGGTTAGGCTACTTTCACACCTGTGTTCAGGTGTCCGCTCGTGAGCTCCGTTTGAAGGGGCTCACAAGCGGCACCGAACGCAGCCGTCCAGCCCTAATGCATTCTCAGTGGAGGCGGATCCACTGAGAATGCATCCGCCTGCCAGCGCTCAGCCTCCGCTCCGCTCAGTGAGCGGACACCTGAACGCTGCTTGCAGCGTTCGGGTGTCCGCCTGGCCGTGCGGAGGCGAGCGGATCCG
Source organism: Bufo bufo (assembly GCF_905171765.1). NCBI lineage: Eukaryota > Metazoa > Chordata > Amphibia > Anura > Bufonidae > Bufo > Bufo bufo. Next base: position 135,286,226 of record NC_053395.1, read on the forward strand.
TCCAGACTTATAATGGAAGTCAATGGGGACGGATCCGCTTGAAGATGACACCATATGGCTCAATCTTCAAGCGGATCCGTCCCCCATTGACTTTCAATGTAAAGTCTGAACGGATCCGTTCAGGCTACTTTCACACTTAGAAATTTTTCTAAGTTATAATGCAGACGGATCCGTTCTGAACGGATGCAAACATCTGCATTATAGGAGCGGATCCGTCTGATGAAACATCAGACGGATCCGCTCTGAACGATAGTGTGAAAGTAGCCTAAGATGCATAGAGTTCTGAGCAGTAATAATATTGACTCTGATGAAGAAAAATATGTTGGCTATCATCATGGAGTAGCTATGGGTGATGGAGAGGTAACAAACGCCCTCTGTATTGCTCAGCTGCTACTAACAATGGTGAACTGTCTGCAGATTCCACTGGGACAATTCCTAGTGGGTAGATGCCCAGTGGGCCACCCAAGCCCCTCCCCCCACCACCTACAGCCACTGGCCGGGTACATAATGTTCTGACTTATGTACCTAGTCTTTGGCTGCAGGTTTCCCTCCTGGATTCAACTGTATCTCCGTCCTCAATGCAGTGTAATATTGTGGCGGCACAAGGGAAGGATGGCTCCCTCTCCTGCCACTCATCCTTATAGGCCTCAGGCCATATCTACTAGGCCTGAGGCCTCTGAGGTAGTATATTCACACAAGCAGACACAATGCATTAAGTTAATTGTGACTGCCTTAGCCAAGAAACAGGTGGATCAGGCCACAGTCCAGAAGGGGTCTGCAGCCTGCATTGCTGAATGTGGTAGGGAACAGTGCTCAGGTAGGTCAATTTTTTTTTCTTGAGCATTATGGTAAAACTATGTGGAGCGTTACTGGGGCCTTATAGGGGACATTGCTCACTGGAGGAACGCAAGTGGGCATTACTGGGGGACTATAGGGGAGCATAATTGGGGGACTGTAGGGGTCAATTGCTCACTGGGGCACTATAGGGACATAAATCACTGGGGGCACTATAGGGGGCATTACTGCCAGCACTAAAAAGGGCATTATTCACTGGGGGCACTACGGGGTCATTTTTAATACTGGGAACATTATATGCAGTAGGGGGCATTACTGGGGGAATTTCTAATACTAGGAGCACTAAAGGGGATTTTTTATTACTAGGGGTATTTTAGGGGACATAGTTATTGATGGAGGCACTATAGGGAGCATTAGTAATACTGAGAACACTATAGGGGACATTATTATCACTAGGGAAATTTTAGAGGACATTATTATTAACTGCTGCTCTGTAGAGGGCATTATTATTAGTGGGTCCACTATAGGGAGCAGTATTACTACTGGTTATGATTTTTTGTTTACTACTGGATTTAAGTCTTTTTTCAATCATATTAAATATGTAACTATAGTTGCAATTTTTTTTCTGCAGTACAGTATTTGGTGACATTGAGGAGCACAGTGTTGGGGGTGGAAGCTGAGCATGAGCAAGGTGGGCCCCTCCTTCCACTCCCTGCACAAGTGGCACATAACACAGTAGACTTACTCCATTACATATAGGTAGGCAGTGTACAACACCTCAACCAGCCTATGTGCATATAAAAAAACTGGGTAGAATATTTAAGAAACTACCCAGTTTATTATTAAGTAAAGATGACTCATAGGTGCAGAGGCAGGACAGCCAGCATCCTCCTTTCCCAGGCACCTGCCTTCTCAAAGTTGCTGCAGGGAATCAATCATCTTGTATCGTCTTGCGTCTGCTGCTGTGATCGATAATATTTGGATGGATGTGTATGGTGGGTCCCCAAAATAAATTTTTCTGGTGGACCCTAGACTCTGGACCCCAGGATGGGGAGTTTGCATTGAGAAAGTAGTAGGGATGATGGAAAAGTGAGGAATCTAGGATGTCTATGTAGAAAACTCTGAATAAAAAAAACACGTGGCTGAAAGAAGTCATCATGATGATCTTGACCGAATGGAGAGGGTGAAGAAACACCACTGGATTTTAGAGGTATTTGTTGCTGTATTCTTCAGTATAACCAGGCAGCATGCTGACATTAGGGTTGGCTTGCTGCTGCAACCTGCGTCTCACCTCCTTAGCACCCACCTCCATATCTTAGAGACAACTGGTGGAGGAGGACAGAATGTGGCAGCTGGTGCCGGCCACCACGAAGGGGCTATTTCTGGTGAGGTATTTTGTGCTGCTGGGGCTGTATATTGTGCTGCACTGTGGTATTTGTTTCTGCAGTACAACAAAATGCCAAAATGCAGCACAATATACTGCCCCATCATAACCAAATACCACAGTGCAGCACAATATACAGCCCCAACAGAACATCTGCTGGGACAGTATATTGCGCTGTACTGTAGTATTTGGTTCTGCTGGGGCACTATATTGTGCTGCATTGTGGTACTTGGTTATTTTGCATCTACTAAGTAGATGGCTTGCAGGTAGATGGCCCTATGTAAACAAGTATGAGGCCAAAGCATTCACATGAGTGCCACAGCCCCATCAATCAGCTGATTGTTGGAACTGAGGACAGTTGGACCCTCATGGATCAGATTTTGATGGCCAATCTTGAAGATATGCCATCAATATCATGATCCCTGAAAAAACCTGCTTGCAGTGGCATGCACACAGACAGAAATCTGTGAGGACTTTCTGATTGCAAACCTGAACCTGTGTGTGGGTAGCCTCAGGATAGGTCATGATTATCACATTGAAGGGGGTCCGAGTCCAAGCACCCCTGCCTATCAGCTGTTTCAGGGAGCCGCTGTGCTCACTGGAGCTCTGGTGAGCGCAGTGTGCTCCTGGCAGCTTACCAAGCACAGTGCTGTAAATTGTATAGCATCTGTCCATAGTATTGCAGCTCAGCCCCACTGATTTGAATGGTGCGGATCTGCAACTAGGCCATGTGACCAATGTACAGTGACATTGCTCATGGAGTGCCAGCCTCTTCTAACAGCTGATTGGCGGGAGTCCCGGGTGTAGGACCCCACCAATGTGATATTAATGACCTATCCTGAGGATAAATAAAAATTCCCAGATACTCCCTTTAAGATCCAGTTGAAATTCTGTCCTTTGGCTCTGGTAAGGTATACTGCAATGTTCTGTGAACTTTCTTCCTATTATAGTTTTGCGTTATGAAGTTAAGTTGCCAATTTTCAAGTACACTAAATCTGTTGCAATTTCATTCCTTAGACAGCAAAAAATGAAGTTAGAGAAAATGTTTGTTATATCAATAGCAGAAGTCACCTTCACAAGCTCGAAGCAATTTGAGTTTAACTGAAATTCTTCATCCTACAATGTCAGAGTGGAAAGTATAGCTTATTCCATATAATACACATTCTCCGCTTTTAATGTTTCCATTTTAATATACACAGTGAGATAATATTTTGTTATCTCTCTGTAATTCCTCTTTATATTGATACAGACACTTTTCTAACTGTGACTGTAAAATGCAAAAACTTTGTAAAAATCCTGACCTTGAAAATGTTGATGGTATTCATAAAGCTCTCAACCCCACCTGGAAAAGCTGAGTAAATATGTCTACAAGCTGATAAGATAAGGTGATCTATTGCAGACTGCAGGTCACAGGACATTGGAATGCATCACAGGCAGCATGAATAAAATCTCGGAACCCACAGTAAGGTCAGGGGTGGGAGGAAGCTATATGGGACCATTTTTCGAATCATATTTCTCTTTAGTACAAATATTTTGTCAAAACTGACATTCATTTATATTGAGAAATAAAACAAATGCAGCCTGCAAAAATGTGCAATCTCTCTCTAGCACGGAAGGGTCTGTGTATCAATGTGTAAAATAGTTATTTGGATTTTATCTTTTGCCTTTTCTTACTTAATTATTTCAAAACGTTATCATACAGGTGAAACTCGAAAAATTAGAATATTGTGCAAAAGTTCATTGATTTCATTAATGCAACTTAAAATTAGAATATTGTGAAAAGGTTAAATATTCTAGGCTCAAAGTGTCACCCTCTAGTCAGCTAATTAATCCATACCCCCTGAGCAAAGGGTACCTCAAAATTGAGACTTTGGGGTTTCATAAGCAGTAAGCCATAATCGTCCAAATTATACCAAATAAAGGCTAGAAATATCTCGCTTTGCATGTAATGAGTCTATCACATATGTTAGTTTCACCTTTTAACCACTTAAGGACCACAGGTTTATACCCCCCTAAAGACCAGGCCCTTTTTTACAAATCGGCACTCCACAACTTTAGCGGTTTATTGCTCGGTCATGCAACTTACCACCCAAATGAATTTTACCTCCTTTTCTTCTCACTAATAGAGCTTTCATTTGGTGGTATTTCATTGCTGCTGACATTTTTACTTTTTTTGTTATTAATCGAAATTTAAAGATTTATTTGCAAAAAAATGACATTTTTCACTTTCAGTTGTAAAATTTTGCAAAAAAAAATGACATCCATATATAAATTTTGCTCAAAATTTATTGTTCTACATGTCTTTGATAAAAAAAAAATGTTTGGGTAAAAAAAAAATGGTTTAGGTAAAAGTTATAGCGTTTACAAACTATGGTACAAAAATGTGAATTTCCGCTTTTTGAAGCAGCTCTGACTTTCTTAGCACCTGTCATGTTTCCTGAGGTTCTACAATGCCCAGACAGTACAAACACCCCACAAATGACCCCATTTCGGAAAGTACACACCCTAAGGTATTCGCTGATGGGCATAGTGAGTTCATAGAACTTTTTTTTTTTTGTCACAAGTTAGCGGAAAATTATGATTTTTTTTTAATTTTTTTTTTCTTACAAAGTCTCATATTCCACTAACTTGTGACAAAAAATAAAAGCTTCCATGAACTCACTATGCCCATCAGCGAATACCTTGGGATGTCTTCTTTCCAAAATGGGGTCACTTGTGGGGTAGTTACACTGCCCTGGCATTCTAGGGGCCCAAATGTGTGGTAAGGAGTTTGAAATCAAATTCTGTAAAAAATGACCAGTGAAATCCGAAAAGTGCTCTTTGGAATATGGGCCCCTTTGCCCACCTAGGCTGCAAAAAAGTGTCACACATGTGGTATCTCCGGATTCAGGAGAAGTTGGGGAATGTGTTTTGGGGTGTCATTTTACATATACCCATGCTGGGTGAGAGAAATATCTTGGCAAAAGACAACTTTGTATAAAAAATGGTAAAAGTTGTCTTTTGCCAAGATATTTCTCTCACCCAGCATGGGAATATGTAAAATGACACCCCAAAACACATTCCCCAACTTCTCCTGAATACGGAGATACCAGATGTGTGACACTTTTTTGCAGCCTAGGTGGGCAAAGGGGCCCATATTCCAAAGAGCACCTTTCGGATTTCACTGGTCATTTTTTACAGAATTTGATTTCAAACTCCTTACCACACATTTGGGCCCCTAGAATGCCAGGGCAGTATAACTACCCCACAAGTGACCCCATTTTGGAAAGAAGACACCCCAAGGTATTCGCTGATGGGCATAGTGAGTTCATGGAAGTTTTTATTTTTTGTCACAAGTTAGTGGAATATAAGACTTTGTAAGAAAAAAAAAATAATAATAAAATCATCATTTTCCACTAACTTGTGACAAAAAATATAAAATTCTAGGAACTCGCCATGCCCCTCATGGAATACCTTGGGGTGTCTCCTTTCCAAAATGGGGTCACTTGTGGGGTAGTTATACTGCCCTGGCATTTTCCAGGGGCCCTAATGTGTGGTAAGTAGGTAAATGACCTGTGAAATCCGAAAGGTGCTCTTTGGAATATGGGCCCCTTTGCCCACCTAGGCTGCAAAAAAGTGTCACACATGTGGTATCGCCGTATTCAGGAGAAGTTGGGGAATGTGTTTTGGGGTGTCATTTTACATATACCCATGCTGGGTGAGAGAAATATCTTGGCAAAAGACAACTTTTCCCATTTTTTTTATACAAAGTTGGCATTTGACCAAGATATTTATCTCACCCAGCATGGGTATATGTAAAATGACACCCCAAAACACATTCCCCAACTTCTCCTGAGTACGGCGATACCAGATGTGTGACACTTTTTTTGCAGCCTAGATGCGCAAAGGTGCCCAAATTCCTTTTAGGAGGGCATTTTTAGACATTTGGATACCAGACTTCTTCTCACGCTTTGGGGCCCCTAGAATGCCAGGGCAGTATAAATACCCCACATGTGACCCCATTTTGGAAAGAAGACACCCCAAGGTATTCAATGAGGGGCATGGCGAGTTCATAGAATTTTTTTTTTGGCACAAGTTAGCGGAAATTGATATTTTTTATTTTTTTCTCACAAAGTCTCCCTTTCCGCTAACTTGGGACAAAAATTTCAATCTTTCATGGACTCAATATGCGCCTCACGGAATACCTGGGGGTGTCTTCTTTCCGAAATGGGGTCACATGTGGGGTATTTATACTGCCCTGGCATTCTAGGGGCCCTAAAGGGTGAGAAGAAGTCTGGAATATAAATATCTAAAAAATTTTACGCATTTGGATTCCGTGAGGGGTATGGTGAGTTCATGTGAGACTTAATTTTTTGACACAAGTTAGTGGAATATGAGACTTTGTAAGAAAAAAAAAATAATTTCCGCTAACTTGGGCCAAAAAAATGTCTGAATGGAGCCTTACAGAGGGGTGATCAATGACAGGGGGGTGATCAATGACAGGGGGGTGATCAATGACAGGGGGGTGATCAATGACAGGGGGGTGATCAGGGAGTCTATATGGGGTGATCACCCCCCTGTCATTGATCACCCCCCTATAAGGCTCCATTCAGATGTCCGTATGTGTTTTGCGGATCCGATCCATGTATCCGTGGATCCGTAAAAATCATACGGACATCTGAATGCAGCCTGACAGGGGGGGGGTGATCAATGACAGGGGCGGTGATCAATGACAGGGGGGTGATCAGGGAGTCTATATGGGGTGATCACCCCCCCTGGAAGGCTCCAGGGAGACGCCTGTATGTGTTTTGCGGATCCGATCCATCTATCAGTGGATCCGTAAAAATCATGCGGACGTCTGAATGGAGCTTTACAGGGGGGTGATCAATGACAGGGGGGTAATCAATGACAGGGGGGTGATCAGGGAGTCTATATGGGGTGATCACCACAGTCATTGATCACGCCCCTGTAAGGCTCCATTCAGACGTCCGTGTGCGTTTTGCGGATCCCATCCATCTATCAGTGGATCCGTAAAAATCATGCAGACGTCTGAATGGAGCTTTACAGGGGTGTGATCAATGACAGGGGGGTGATGAGGGAGTCTATATGGGGTGATCAACACAGTCATTGATCACGCCCCTGTAAGGCTCCATTCAGACGTCCGTGTGCGTTTTGCGGATCCGATCCATCTATCAGTGGATCCGTAAAAATCATGCGGACGTCTGAATGGAGCTTTACAGGGGTGTGATCAATGACAGGGGGGTAATCAATGACAGGGGGGTGATCAGGGAGTCTATATGGGGTGATCACCACAGTCATTGATCACGCCCCTGTAAGGCTCCATTCAGACGTCCGTGTGCGTTTTGCGGATCCGATCCATCTATCAGTGGATCCGTAAAAATCATGCGGACTTCTGAATGGAGCTTTACAGGGGTGTGATCAATGACAGGGGGGTGATGAGGGAGTCTATATGGGGTGATCAACACAGTCATTGATCACGCCCCTGTAAGGCTCCATTCAGACGTCCGTGTGCGTTTTGCGGATCCGACCCATCTATCAGTGGATCCGTAAAAATCATGCGGACATCTGAATGGAGCTTTACAGGGGTGTGATCAATGACAGGGGGGTAATCAATGACAGGGGGGTGATCAGGGAGTCTATATGGGGTGATCAGGGGCTAATAAGGGGTTAATAAGTGACGGGGGGGGGGGTGTAGTGTAGTGTAGTGGTGCTTGGTGCTACTTTACTGAGCTACCTGTGTCCTCTGGTGGTCGATCCAAACAAAGGGGACCACCAGAGGACCAGGTAGCAGGTATATTAGACGCTGTTATCATAACAGCGTCTAATATACCTGTTAGGGGTTAAAAAAATCACATCTCCAGCCTGCCAGCGAACGATCGCCGCTGGCAGGCTGGAGATCAACTCTCTTACCTTCCGTTCCTGTGAGCGCGCGCGCCTGTGTGCGCGCGTTCACAGGAAATCTCGGCTCACGCGAGATGACGCCAATCGGCGTTAGTGTGACCTGGGAGCGCCGCAGAAATGACGCCTTTCGGCGTTTGTGTGACGGTAAGTGGTTAAGTTGCATTACTGAAATAAATGAATTTTTCACAATATTCAAATTTTTCAAGTTTCACCTGTAATCTGTATGAACATCTTATTTGATAAGGTGACCAAACTCATTAGACCAAATGCACTTGCTGCTGGAAGCGGACAGATCAGCTTTTTAAAGGGAACAAATTCAACCTTTATTAGAGCAATTATACAATATTAGGGGTACAACCACATGCCACAGTCGTGTCTCCAGTGTGATGAGGCCGGCCTGCATTCAAGTACTGAGCAGCTGAAAGGGCTGCAGCAGACTCTAATTAAACTAATGAAGACCTCAATGTTCAGTGGGCCTGTATTGTTAATGGGCGTTCAGCACCCTCAATACCATGCGGCCATTAACAATACAGACCCACTGAACAGTGCTGTCTTCATTAGTTTAATTAGAGCTGGTTGCTGCCATTACGGTTTTGGTTGTGTGGTACTCGAACACAGTACAGCCACATCACAACAGTGACATGTCCACGCTGTTTGGTTGTCTCCTTATTGTTAGCTTAATTATGACCCTCGATGCTGTTTGCTATTCTAGCATCTATTCTAGACAGAGTATCTACCATTACTACCTATTGAGGTTGGGCATTCCACAGTTTGACTACTCTTACTATAAAGAATCCTTTCCTGTATTCATGTCAAGAAATATCGATACAATATATGTTAATGAATTTGGAAATACCATCCGCATGTAACAGAAAAAATACAAGCAGATATATGAGAATGGCAAGGATTTTAAAAATATGTTGCAGATTTCACCCCTTGCAGAGTAAAATCCACTACAAATCTATTGCCAAATTAACATAATCTACGTGTAAAACATGCAGATATTGCTGTAGATTGATTTTGCAGCAATATTTGAAAAACTGTAGCATTTATGCTGTGGTTTTCTGTAAACAGCAGCAAAACTGACATGTGCACAGTATATAGCAGTATAAGAATAGGTCGACATCAAACTTTTGATCCGAGTATCAGCAGACTGATAGGGACTAGTGTTGAGCGCGAATATTCAAATCACAAATTTTTATTGCGAATATCGGCACTTCGAGAATTTGTGAATATTTGGAATATAGTGATATATATTCGTAATTTCAAATATTCTAGATTTTTTTTTTCATAGTACACATGATCCCTCCCTGCTTCTATCTTGTGGGCCAATGAGAAGGCTGCAATATTTCTGTCATAGCTTAGCAACATCCCTAGCAACCAATAAGCAAGTTGCCTACCCCTTACTATATAAGACAATTTCCAGCAGCCATTTTGTGCTGTTTCATGCAGTTGTGAGAGAGAGGAGTGTGATAATTGTGCTGTGCTAAATTCTTGTTTTATAATACTTCTGATACCTCATATATACTTTAATCCAGATATTTAGTGGTAGATAGTGCAGGTTAGTTAGTGTAGCTGATAGGTTCCAGTGTAGGGTGTTAGGTAGCTCAGTAATATATATATAATCCAGATAGTTAGTGGTAGATAGTGCAGGTTAGTTAGTGTAGCTGATAGGTTCCAGTGTAGGGTGTTAGGGACATTAGTTAGTTAGCTCAGTCATATATATAATCCAGATAGTTAGTGTGAGATAGTGTAGGTTAGTTAGTTAATAGTGTAGCTGATAGGGTTTAGTCCAGGGTGTAGTGTAGGTTAGATAGAGATATAATATGGTGTAGCCTTTTGCTGTCTGTTTAGTCTTTGAAAACAAAAAGTCTTTTGCTGTGTTTTTTTCTATTTTTTTTTGTCCTAGGATTGTCTGCGTCTTTTGTCTGTGGAAAAAAAAACTCTTTTCCTGTGTTTAAGTGTAACAGTTTTAGGGTTTCGCTTGTTAGGGAGGGATTATTGTCTGCGTCTTTTGTCTGTACAAAAACAAAAAAAAAAGTCTTTGCCTGTGTTTTAGTGTAACAGTTTTAGGGTTTTGTTTGTTAGGGAGGGATCACTGTCTGCGTCTTTTATCTGTAAAAAAAAACAAAAAAAAAAGTCTTTGCCTGTGTTCTAGTGTAACAGTTTTAGGGTTTTGTTTGTTAGGGAGGGATTACTCTCTACTGTATGCGTCTTTTTTTAGTGAAAAAAAAATAACAAAAAAGTCTTTGCCTGTGTTTTAGTGTAACAGTTTTAGGGTTTTGTTTGTTAGGGAGGGATTATTGTCTGCGTCTTTTGTCTGTGAAAAAAAAAACAATAAAAAGTATTTGCCTGTGTTTTAGTGTAACAGTTTTAGGCTACTTTCACACTCGCATTTGGTGCGGATCCGTCATACATCTGCACAAGCGCTTCCGTTCAGATAATACAACCGCATGCATCCGTTCAGAACGAATCCGTTTGTATTATCAGTAACATAGCCAAAATGGATCCGTCTTGAACACCATTGAATGTCAGTGGGGGACGGATCCGTTTTCTATTGTGCCATATTGTGTCAGTGAAAACAGATCCATCCTCAGGACGGATCTGTTTACCTCCCCATCATCAGGCGGACACTGAAACGCTGCTTGCGGAGCGGATCGGAGGCGAAACAGATCTCATAAACAAAAACCAAAACGCCAGTGTGAAAGTAGCCTTAGGGTTTCGTTTGTTAGGGAGGGATTATTGTCTGTGTCTTTTGTCTGTAAAAAAGACAAAAAATAAATACAAAAATAAGTATTTACCTGTGTTTTAGTGTAACAGTTTTAGGAATTCGTTTGTTAGGGAAGGATTACTGTCTGCATCTTTTGTCTGTGAAAAAAAAAAAAGTATTTGCCTGTGTTTTAGTGTTGCTGTTTCAGGGCTCATGCACACGACCGTATGCCCTCCGAGACATACGGTCCGTGAGCAGGCCATATGTCCCAGAGCAGTATACATTGTCTGCACGGGAGCGCACAGCATCATAGGTTACTATGATGCTGTGCGCATCGGGCCCCCTCGGAGCTATTGTCCCGCACTCATAAGATGATGATGCTGTGCGTTCCCATGCGCACAAAGTATGCCGCTCCGGGACATATGGCCCACTCACGGTCGTATGCATGAGCCCTTAGGGTTTCGTTTGTTAGGGAGGGATTACTGTCTGCATCTTTTGTCTCTGAAAAAAACTAAAATAAAAACGAAAAAAAAAGTCTTTGTGTTTTAGTGTTACTGTTTTAGGGTTTCTTGTACTAGGTATTATTGTCTGCGTGTTTTGTCGTTGAAAGAAAACAAAACAAAATTTTGCCTGTGATTTAGGGTTTCGTACCTATTTTATTAAAGTTTTGCCCCATTGTCGCCAACCCAATAAAGTTTGCCCAAACTCCCTCATTATTTTCTTTCTCAATTTTTTTTGTGTTGTTTAAAAACTTTTTGGTTTATTGTAAATTATTAGTCAAAATCATGAGTGGCTGTGGTCGTTCTGGCAGCCGTGGATGTGGTAGGGGAGTTGGTTCCAGTGCTGGACTGCTGCCAGCATGGGGCCGCTCCTCTTTCCATGGAGGGAAGGGCGCAGCTGGCAGGGGCGTCCAGCTGATCCATGATTTTTTTGGGCGTAGCAGCCAGCCCATTTCATCTCAGGACGCCGAGGCAGTGGTTTCATTCGTGACCCAAGCCAGTGGCACGGAGTCCTCTGCCCGGGCTCTGAGCCCTCTGCCCCAACTCTGAGCAGCAGCAGCTCTCCACCTCCTGCAGGACTAGCCCCCAAGAATTGACTCTGATGCTGTTTGACAGCAACAATGAGAGGGACATCTTGGGGATGGTAATGCAGGAGCGTGAGCTAAAGCTTGGTCCGGATGGTCAGGTCCTTTTGGAAGGGATGGAGGAGGAGGGGGTACTCCCCATCAGAACCCCAGTGACATCCCTTCCAACTGCTGCTGGTGGTTTCATCCACAGAACCCCCGCACCTAGACAGACCCAGGCGTCAGCGAGGGGACAGTGGAGCCAGGTCAGGGGCTCCACGTCTGCTGTTCCCCTCAGTCAACCACTGGTCAAAATTGGGTCTGACATTACAGGCGATGAAGAGGAGGGTGATTTTGAATGGTGCTACCTCCTTTGTCAGGTGACAGCAGCACTGATGATCAAATGGTGTGCCAGGTCACCAGGGAGACCAGTGGCAGGGGCTCCAATGGTAATGGCAGCAGGAGGTGGCAGCAGGTGCTGGCTCCACCTGTGCGCACCGAGCCCGAACAGGCGCAAGCCAGCACCACCCCATCTGGCAGCAGACAATGTGACAATTGCAATCTCTCCGCTGTGCCATGCCAGGGTGAGGAGAGGGAGGTCTGTTGCTCGGCTGGGTACCACTGCCCTTACTAAGCACCTGAAAGTCAATCATTGGCAGGAGTGTGAACAGATGCAGGGTGGTCGCAGCAGCGCCAGGGGACAGCAGCTCCTGCCACTGTCCTGCAGCCACCTCACCCCCTTCCAACAATGCATTCCCACTCCCCCACTCCCTCTCCTATAGGTACTAGTATCGGCAGCCAGACCTCTGCCTCCACTGCACCTTCCTCTATCGGCTCCACTGCCGTCCGATGCCAGCCGTCGGTTGCCGACGCATTTAAACGCACCACGCCATACGCCTCCAGGGACCGACATGTGCGTTCACTCAATGGGCTCCTGGCATGGAGCAGGCACAACCCAGATGGCGCCCAGCCGCCATTTCTTTGCCAGGACTGGCGTCCCTGCCTTACACCAGCACATTGTGCAGAATGTATACCTGTCGCTGTATCACGCTGTCAGTGACAGGGTACATCTGACAATGGATGCCTGGACCAGCAGACATGGGCAGGGATGGTACATAAGCTTTACTACCCATTGGGTGTCCCTCCGAGGCGCCGGCGAGGGATCATCAGATGTGGCGGCATCTCAGTTTGTGGTGCCGCCCCGGGGTATCCAGGGGAGAACTGCTGCACTCCCTCAAGCCACTGTCTCCACCGCTGCTGAGCCCCCCAGCAAGCATCCCCATAGCTATGCAAGTGTGGGGCATGTCCGCTTCCAGACCGTGCTCCAGCTTGTGAGCTTAGGGGAACGGAGACACACTGGACCTGATGTTATGGCCGCCCTCCAGGCTCAGGTCCACATGTGGCTGACACCCCGAAGGCTCCAGGCAGGTATGGTTGTCTATGACAAGGGGAGAAAACTCCTCGCCGCCCTCCATGCTGGCAGTCTCACACACTTGCCCTGCATGGCACATGTCCTCAACCTTGTGGTACAGAAGTTTCTACGCACGTACCCAAGGTTGAGCGACATCGTGCCAAGGGTACGTAGGATTGCCAGCCACTTCCGACACTCCCCAACCGCCACCGCGTCCCTGTCCATACTGCAGAAGGACAACAGTCTGCCACCGCACAGGGTGATTGCAGAGCAGGCAAACCCTCAGCCTGACTCTCCAGTTCTCCCCACCCATCTCACCCAGCAGGTGGCTGGCCCAAGCAGCTCCAGCCGAGCAGGTAATTTTATGGGTGAGATGAGGTTGTTCTATCATTTTGTGCGATTCAGTAGCAGCAGCAGCAGTCACCACCAGCGGCTGGCCCGCATGGTGGCAGACTACATGGGGTCCGTCGGTGCTTCCAACAGCATGAGCATCGACGACCCCATGAAGTACTGGACACCTGCCGTGAGCTCGCTCAGTATGCGCTGGAAGTACTGTCTTGCCCTCCCTCAGCGTACTGTCTGAGCAGACAATCAGCGCTGCAGGTGGGGTGGTCACCGACAAGCGGACCTATCTGTCCACTGACTTCGTGGACAGACTGACATTTGTCAAAATGAACGAGTCCTGGATCAGCAGCGACTTCTTGGCCCCCGCCGTCGGTTCCTGAAGCGCAGAAGGGTCCCTTGTCAATCCCTCTACTTGGCTCTCCCTCCCAAACTTCGTTGTTTTTAACTTCTGTATATATTTCTTGATGATTTTAATTATTTATTTATTTATGGATGAAATTTTTTATATATTTATTTATTTATTAATAACTTTATTTATATACATCTGTATTGATGAATTTATGTATTTATTTATTGATAAATGTATTTATTTATTGATGACTTTATTTATATATTTCTCTATTGTTTAATTTCTTTAAAAAAAATTTGGTGACCAATTTTTTTTTTTCAAATCTTTCAGTTTATTTATCTTTATTTTCATTCATTTATTAAACTTATTATTTATTTATTCATTCATTTAACTAATTGTTTTAATAAATATATATATATATATATATATATATATATACTACACATTAAGCCCGTTTGAATAACGGGCGCTAGAACAGTAGTGCATATTAGTAGGAACATTATATCTTAAATGTCAAGGGAACTTTACCACATTGGCTTTTTGTGTCAAATAACTCAATTCAATTGATTAATCTAGTAATAGGAAAATGAGCGAGCACTCATACACTTGGCAACCAAATTGACATGTGCAGAAAATATTTATTAAATCCCCATAAAATACAAATAATAAAATTTATAAGAACAATGTAGCAATAATATACAACATTACAGCCACATATATTGTGGTAGATATGATCGATACTATATTCGATAAAAATATATATTCGATAAAAATATTCAATAAATTGAATGGTAGAAAATTCAATGTTAAAATATTTGATAGAATATTCGATACCACTCAATAGTGTAGATAAATTGAATAATATATATCACACCAAAAAACATCAAGTTTATGCTGTTATTTGGGAAAGAGGGGGTATTATCTTCTAGCGCTCTTAGCGCTCTATCCCAATTTAGGAAACTGAATGTCACTGAAAATGTTGTAGGTGTATTCACTGGGAGCGCAATATGTTCATAAAGTGTCCACAGGAATCCTGATAATGTGAAAAGTCTCTTATAGCATATCCTTTTAAAGTTGATATGAGCTTTGAATCAAAGAAAACTTTAAATCGATATTTGGCTTACCGTCTAGCGTCTGTTGTCTCCCTATTGCTTCAATGGAGCTTTAAATATTTGCCGGCTTATTCAGTCGCTCCACACAGCAAGCTGGTTTAAATTTCTGAATTTGGATCTCTACAAGCGAAAGGCCTTAATTCGGAGTTGGAAATTTTGGGATTTATGTAGGTTGGGTGTCTCGTGGCCGACGGCACGTCGCATGCTAGGCCGTTTATCGGCGCTGCGACGTGTCCTTGGCTCCGAGATACCCACCCTTCTTTCTCTATCAAATCCGAATAATTGTATCAAACTCTAGGATTCCTATGAAACTTTCAAGATTCCTCACATTTATTATTTATTGTTTTACATTCTTATATTGGTATTTTAATCTTGAAAATTTGTTAATATTTTATTATAAAAAGTCATTTTATAAGTGTTAGCAATCAGATATCAAGTTTATATTTCACACAATGATATATCACACCAATTGGGACATCTGGGCCAAAAAATGCATGGAAACTGCAAGAAGAAAAAAGAAATAATAATTTCAAGGCTGTATAGAATTATCCCCTGATTATGTGGGAGGATTCCCTGGCCAACTAGGAGTAGTATGAACAACAGGTGTCCGAGATTTGGGAAGCAATTAAAGGAATGGATAAAAATGGAGGCAGAGCAGGCAGACACTTGACCACTGAGGAAGGGAGAGTGAATCTACCCGTAACGCGTATGGTGAAACAAGTGATGTACCTGCATTGAAAAGCCTCCAATAATACTGTATGGCACTACAGAAGAAAATTTCTACAGTAAAGGATTAACTATTCTCATCGTCGAAAGCTGTACCAAAGGAAATTGCGGAACAGAGTGGCAACTCCCGCGATCTTTGGAACTCCCGCAAAATTTAAACCAGCTTGCTGTATGGAGCGACTGAATAAGCCGGCAAATATTTAAAGCTCCATTGAAGCAATAGGGAGACAACAGACGCTAGACGGTAAGCCAAATATCGATTTAAAGTTTTCTTCGATTCAAAGCTCATATTGACCTTAAAAGGATATGCTATAAGAGACTTTTCACATTATCAGGATTCCTGTGGACACTTTATGAACATATTGCGCTCCCAGTGAATACACCTACAACATTTTCAGTGACATTCAGTTTCCTAAATTGGGATAGAGCGCTAGAAGATAATACCCCCTCCTTCCCAAATAACAGCATATACTTGAAGTTTTTTGGTGTGATATATATTATTGAATTTATCTACACTATTGAGTGGTATCGAATATTCTATCGAATATTTTAACATTGAATTTTCTACCATTCAATTTATCGAATATTTTTATCGAATATATATTTTTATCGAATATAGTATCGATCATATCTACCACAATATATGTGACTGTAATGTTGTATATTATTGCTACATTGTTCTTATAAATTTTATTATTTGTATTTTATGGGGATTTAATAAATATTTTCTGCACATATATAAATAGATAAGATGTCGCACTAAGAACACTCAAACGACACCAGGTGCTCCTGTAAATTGAGACCACTCACTCAATTGTAAAGGAACATAAATATATAAGTAAACAGGGCACTCAAGGATAACTGTGACCGTGTATTTGAAGCAATGATGAGCTTTATTAATAATATAAATATAATTGATAAATAAAACAATCAGGAATGCAGTAGAATAATAAACAGTAATGCAGTGGAATAAATTGCAGATAAAAAGTATTCGACAGATAAAAGTATTCGACAGATAAGAAATATTCGATTGACCAATAGATAATCGATAGTCCGATATAATTTATCTTTAGTCCAGTGGTTGTTGACATCCGAAAAAACTTATTATCGATAAGTCTATTTGTTTTTTTGTTTTTATATCGAGACCACAGTCATATACTTTGCAGTTGTTCAATTAGTCGCGCGGCGTCCCGCCAAGGCGACGTAGGTAGCGGCAACTCGCTACTGAATAGCTTGCAAGCGGATATAGTCCATTACCTTTATATCGACCAAATATTCGTCCGAAATAATCACAAGAGCCTTCAGATGTACTCACTCCCAGGATATGCCTTTTGATGTTCGTAGCAATATTCAATCAGGAGGTTAAAGCCGGCTCTCTGTTCGGTTATGGTCGTTTTGTTGGTAAGGATAAGTCTTTCAGTACAAAAATGGGGTGTAGCACCAGACGCGTTTCGGGGTCCAACCCCTTCCTCAGTGGTATGCTTCACCCCATTCAAAACCCCTCTTTTATACTGGATGTTCCATGCTTAGATTGATCTCAATTCGATCGTCATATCCTGTTTGTCGATTTACTCAGGTGTTCTTCATTAAATCACAATCACAGAGAAAAATGTCATATGAAGAAACTAAAAAGTACTTTTACTGTCTTTTGCAATTCATCATACTTCTGCAATTTTACCCAGGTATATATTGCAAATTCCTGCATTCATTAGTGCAAAAAACGCATCTAAGCACTCTGCGTTTTTGATGCGGTATCCATGCGTTTTTTGCTTTTTCACTTAAATAAAGGCACAAATTGCCCATCTTTACATACTAACAATATATATTAATCTTAAAACAATAAAAACAATGAAAAATACCACTAAAAGTCTCTGTTACAACTTTGAAAGGGAAATATGGACAGGATTATTATCTGACTACTTATAAACATCATAATAAATGGGTTAAAATGCACAAATTCAATAAAACTGACTATTTAAATATATATCGATAAAATATATGTAGATAAAATTTGTGTTGATGCGAGGGTTGTGTTATGGTGGGCACCCACGTCTAGAGGAAAAACCGACTGTAATATAAACAGTCGGTTAAACGTCGAAACGTCGGCGCCCACCATCTACTTATAAAAATCCAAAGAGTTCAAACTCTGCATTGAGTCCTCTGGGTATCAGGGTATCGAGTTCAAAGATTCGCTTAGTTTCAAGTCTCGACATCCTTTCTATGTGGTTGCCTCCTCTCCATTCTTTCTCCACTTTATCAATGGCTAAAAACCTCAAACCTGAGGGATCCTGATTGTGTGTAATTTTAAAGTGGTATGATAGCGAATGGTTCTCAAATCCTTTCCGTATATTACTTATATGTTCCGAGATACGTTTTTTTAAGGATCTTTTAGTTCTGCCTATATATAATAGTTTGCACGGACATTCTATAGCATAAATAACATTTTCTGAATTGCACGTTAGACAGTCCTTTATTAGGTGGCGATGATTATTGTTAGTAGACACCAATTCACTAGTTCTTTTTTGGAAAGATGTTAATTTACAGTTTCTGCAGGTGCCACACCTAAAGAAACCCTGTAGACCTATCCAACTTGAAATGGTGGATTCCCTATTTAATTGTTTTTTCACCGTAGGGGCCACTTTTATACTTAAATTGGGTGCCTTTGTGAAAGTAATTTTTGGATTTACCGGCATTAGGGTTCCTATAATCTTGTCCTTTTGTAACAAGTGCCAATGTTTGGTCACAATCTGGCGTATTTTTTTGTAATCGTCACTAAAGGGCAAGATTAGCCGTAATATTTCTTGGGGAGACTCCAAATGTTGTGTTTTCTCCTCAAAAAAGGATTTCCTATCCATGTTATTAACTTGCTCCAATGCTTTATCCAGAATTTCTGTGGGATAATTTTTCTCCAAAAATTTATTTCTCATCTTATTGGCCTCCAACTCATATTGGGTTTCCAATGTGCAATTTCTCTTAATTCTTCGGAATTGTCCTTGTGGGATATTTGATAACCAGCTAGGCAGGTGACAACTATTAAATAAAATGTAACTGTTCTTGGCAGTGGGTTTGATGAAAGTACTACATACTATATCTTGATTCACAATACTAATGTTCAAGTCTAGGTATTCAACTTTCTCCTGGCTTGTTACCCCTGTGAATTTGAGGTTCCTGTCATTGGAATTAATGTCTTTCAAAAAGCATTGTAGACTTTCATTCCCACTTTGCCAAACAAACAGGATGTCATCGATATATCGTTGCCAGAGCACCAGGTCCGTCCCCAGCTTAGGCTGTATGGCCAGCCGTTCCCACTCTGCCATAAATAAATTGGCATAGCTGGGGGCGAACCTGGTGCCCATGGCAGTCCCCTGTGTTTGTAAGTAAAAATTCCCCTCAAAATTAAAATAATTGTGATTTAAAATGAAGTCTATCCCTTCTATTATAAAATCAATTTGGTCTACTCCCAGTCTACCTTCCAATGTTAGTTGGGACCTAACGGCCTGTTTGCCCTTATCATGCTCTATTATTGTGTATAGGGATTGTATATCCAAAGATCCCATTATCCAGGTATCTTTAAATTTCAATTTCTCCACTATTTGGATAATTTGTGTAGTGTCTTTTGTATATGACTCTGTTTTTTGAACCCTGGGCTGCAACATTTGGTCTATATATTGAGATAGATTTGACGTGAGGGATCCAATTCCTGACACTATAGGTCGGCCTGGGGGATTTTCTTGGTCCTTGTGTACTTTTGGTACACAATAAAACATAGGTATTCGTGGGGTTTTGTTCAATAAAAATTTGTGCTCCTCATCTGTTAAAACTCCTTTCTTATGACCTCTATTACAAAAAGCTAAAAGTTCTGAATAAAATTGATTAGTGGGGTCACTTGATAGTCTACAATATGTATTTGTGTCCTGTAACTGTCTTAGGCATTCTGTGTTGTATTTCAGAATGTCCTGGATCACAATGGATCCTCCCTTATCAGCTGGTCGTATCACTATACTTTTCTCTTTCTGTAAAGTCTTTAGAGCTTTTATTTCATCATTTGACAGATTATTTTGTCTATATTTGGTGCTATTCTTTATTTTCCGTATGTCGCTTTCTACGCATTTTTTAAAACTTGCCATTTCATGACTGATCTCATTTCTTGGATATTTCTTGGATCTATTTTTACAAGTTGTATGTACGTATTGGTCACCGTTATCAATATCTCTTGTAACCGGATTTTTAAGGAAATATTTTTTAAGGCACAGACGCCTTAGAAACTTCTCAACCCCTATAAAAGTGTCAAATTTATTAAGGGTGACTGTGGGGGCAAATTTCAGACCCTTATTCAATAATTGTTTTTGAGATTCTGTAAGGGTTGTGGAACTCAAATTGATGATAGAATCATTTTCTATTGGGTCTGAATTTATCTGCGATGCCCCCTTTTTCTTCCTACCTCCTCTCCGTATTTTGGTCTGTCTCCCTCGTACGATTTTATCCTTTTTGGGTAATAAGGTTGTTGATAGTGATTTTGCTGTGCAGTGTAATGTTCCTGATGAGGGACGTGATGGCGTTGTGATTTGTCTACTTGTTGGTGATATGGGGTATGAAATGTTTGAGGCCTGTTCCTCAAATTGTATTGATGGTCCCCCTGGTGATTGGTGTTGTGTATTTGTGGTTCTTCTTGTTGTGGTATGTGTCTTGTCCATGTCCTGTGGTGTGGTGGGGTCCTGTCTAAAAAAACCTGCCTGTCTTCAAGTGCTTCAAATCTATTATGTGTTGGTATCGTGTATTTATTAAGATTATGTGGCCTCTCTCTATCCACCACATTATGTGATTCCTCTAATAATGTCCCTATATTTTCCGTGTCTATATTTGTGTTTTCATTAGTGATTAAATTTTGCCCATTTTTAGGTATAAAATGTAACTTTTTAATTTTCTTTTCCATTATGTCCAAATTTTATCTACATATATTTTATCGATATACAGGGAGTGCAGAATTATTAGGCAAGTTGTATTTTTGAGGATTAATTTTATTATTGAACAACAACCATGTTCTCAATGAACCCAAAAAACTCATTAATATCAAAGCTGAATATTTTTGGAAGTAGTTTTTAGTTTGTTTTTAGTTTTAGCTATTTTAGGGGGATATCTGTGTGTGCAGGTGACTATTACTGTACATAATTATTAGGCAACTTAACAAAAAACTAATATATACCCATTTCAATTATTTATTTTTACCAGTGAAACCAATATAACATCTCAACATTCACAAATATACATTTCTGACATTCAAAAACAAAACAAAAACAAATCAGTGACCAATATAGCCACCTTTCTTTGCAAGGACACTCAAAAGCCTGCCATCCATGGATTCTGTCAGTGTTTTGATCTGTTCACCATCAACATTGCGTGCAGCAGCAACCACAGCCTCCCAGACACTGTTCAGAGAGGTGTACTGTTTCCCCTCCTTGTAAATCTCACATTTGATGATGGACCACAGGTTCTCAATGGGGTTCAGATCAGGTGAACAAGGAGGCCATGTCATTAGATTTTCTTCTTTTATACCCTTTCTTGCCAGCCACGCTGTGGAGTACTTGGACACGTGTGATGGAGCATTGTCCTGCATGAAAATCATGTTTTTCTTGAAGGATGCAGACTTCTTCCTGTACCACTGCTTGAAGAAGGTGTCTTCCAGAAACTGGCAGTAGGACTGGGAGTTGAGCTTGACTCCATCCTCAACCCGAAAAGGCCCCACAAGCTCATCTTTGATGATACCAGCCCAAACCAGTACTCCACCTCCACCTTGCTGGCGTCTGAGTCGGACTGGAGCTCTCTGCCCTTTACCAATCCAGCCACGGGCCCATCCATCTGGCCCATCAAGACTCACTCTCATTTCATCAGTCCATAAAACCTTAGAAAAATCAGTCTTGAGATATTTCTTGGCCCAGTCTTGACGTTTCAGCTTGTGTGTCTTGTTCAGTGGTGGTCGTCTTTCAGCCTTTCTTACCTTGGCCATGTCTCTGAGTATTGCACACCTTGTGCTTTTGGGCACTCCAGTGATGTTGCAGCTCTGAAATATGGCCAAACTGGTGGCAAGTGGCATCTTGGCAGCTGCACGCTTGACTTTTCTCAGTTCATGGGCAGTTATTTTGCGCCTTGGTTTTTCCACACGCTTCTTGCGACCCTGTTGACTATTTTGAATGAAACGCTTGATTGTTCGATGATCACGCTTCAGAAGCTTTGCAATTTTAAGAGTGCTGCATCCCTCTGCAAGATATCTCACTATTTTTGACTTTTCTGAGCCTGTCAAGTCCTTCTTTTGACCCATTTTGCCAAAGGAAAGGAAGTTGCCTAATAATTATGCACACCTGATATAGGGTGTGGATGTCATTAGACCACACCCCTTCTCATTACAGAGATGCACATCACCTAATATGCTTAATTGGTAGTAGGCTTTCAAGCCTATACAGCTTGGAGTAAGACAACATGCATAAAGAGGATGATGTGGTCAAAATACTCATTTGCCTAATAATTCTGCACGCAGTGTATATTTAAATAGTCAGTTTTATTGAATTTGTGCATTTTAACCCATTTATTATGATGTTTATAAGTAGTCAGATAATAATCCTGTCCATATTTCCCTTTCAAAGTTGTAACAGAGACTTTTAGTGGTATTTTTCATTGTTTTTATTGTTTTAAGATTAATATATATTGTTAGTATGTAAAGATGGGCAATTTGGCCTTTATTTAAGTGAAAAAGCAAAAAACGCATGGATACCGCATCAAAAACGCAGAGTGCTTAGATGCGTTTTTTGCACTAATGAATGCAAGAATTTGCAATATTTAACTGGGTAAAATTGCAGAAGTATGATGAATTGCAAAAGACAGTAAAAGTACTTTTTAGTTTCTTCATATGACATTTTTCTCTGTGATTGTGATTTAATGAAGAACACCTGAGTAAATCGACAAACAGGATATGACGATCGAATTGAGATCAATCTAAGCATGGAACATCCAGTATAAAAGAGGGGTTTTGAATGGGGTGAAGCATACCACTGAGGAAGGGGTTGGACCCCGAAACGCGTCTGGTGCTACACCCCATTTTTGTACTGAAAGACTTATCCTTACCAACAAATCGACCATAACCGAACAGAGAGCCGGCTTTAACCTCCTGATTGAATATTGCTACGAACATCAAAAGGCATATCCTGGGAGTGAGTACATCTGAAGGCTCTTGTGATTATTTCGGACGAATATTTGGTCGATATAAAGGTAATGGACTATATCCGCTTGCAAGCTATTCAGTAGCGAGTTGCCGCTACCTACGTCGCCTTGGCGGGACGCTGCCGCGACTAATTGAACAACTGCAAAGTATATGACTGTGGTCTCGATATAAAAACAAAAAAACGAATAGACTTATCGATAATAAGTTTTTTCGGATGTCCACAACCACTGGACTAAAGATAAATTATATCGGACTATCGATTATTTTATTGGTCAATCGAATATTTCTTATCTGTCGAATACTTTTATCTGTCGAATACTTTTTATCTGCAATTTATTCTACTGCATTACTGTTTATTATTCTACTGCATTCCTGATTGTTTTATTTATCAATTATATTTATATTATTAATAAAGCTCATCATTGCTTCAAATACACGGTCACAGTTATCCTTGAGTGCCTTGTTTACTTATATATTTATTTTCTGCACATGTCAATTTGGTTGCCAAGTGTATGAGTGCTCGCTCATTTTCCTATTACTACATTTGCCTTTAAAGAGAGGGTGGGGTGATTCCCTCTATATGAGCTTGCAGCACCATACCTTAACTACTTGCTAGTGAGCCACCACAACCTACCACTATCAATTGATTAATCGTTTCAGCCCTAGTAAAGTGTAACCCTTATTCCTCTGTGTGATCTCTAGACACTGCCCTCCATACATAAACCATATTGGAAAATAGCCTCTCAGATACCAATTGGCACACAGCGCTCCACACGCTGCCCACACCGGTCTGCTCTCAGTTTCCATATCGGGCACGTTGAGTCTAGAGAAGAACACTGTGGTAACGCAGCTTCTTTCTGCGCAGGGGATCTTTGTCTATGGTAAGCTGTTTGTCTTGGAGTTTGCCCCGGCCGGTGGCAGAACTTCCAATGTTCCTTCGCTCGTGCTCACTGATGAGCGAGTGACGTCACCACTTTGGAGCTACGGATTGCCGCTAGTCCGACAATACCAACCAACGTGTTTCGAATTACGCTGCTCTTCGTCAGGGAATCAATGGGGTACTGCTATAGCTCTTCTTAAAAAGACATTGCTCCCCTGTATTAACCCATCCAGCGCTGCTGATTGCTTTGCTTCTCATTCAAAGCCAAACAGCTCAACTTCGGCATTTAGGCCTCTGGGCATTAGTGTATCCATATTGTAAATCCACTGCGTTTCTTTTCTTGATAGATTTTTAATGTAATCCCCTCCTCTTACTTCTTTTTTTTACTATTTAAAGCCCTACAAATGATGATCCCTCTATTCTTCCATTATTCTTTTCCTTAAAATATCTAGACAGGGGGTGTCCCTCAGATTTTTTCTTTATGTTATATACATGCTCACTTATACGTTTTTTTAGGCATCTTTTTGTTCTCCCAATATAGATTTTCTCGCAGGGGCATTTTATAGCATAAATTACTCCCTGAATGTTGCATGTTATGTGGTCTCTAATGTTATATTCATATGTAGCTTCTGTGTTCTTAATGGAGGTTTGTTTGATGGTACCCCCCATGGTTTTTCTACAGCCCATACATTTTTTGCATGGAAAGAAGCCTTTTAATTAATTTTTATTAGTTGTTACGCATTTGTTTAGGGCCACGCATTTCTTTGTTGGTGCTACTATATTTCCCATATTGGCTGCTTTTTTGTATACGAAATATGAAGCACAGCTGCATTTGTTTTGTGGGGTAAGTTTAACGGCAGTTCTATGTAACTCGAGAACACATTTTGCCTTCAAAACAGACTACAAACTCCGTTCTGCTGGATGACAGTGTAGGTGTTTCCCGGTGCCTGGCAGCCCCGTCCTGGTAAAATCTGCCCCGGGCTGTGTGACACTACGCCCGTGTGTAGCCAAGCCTTGCAGCTAAAGGCTTATTCAGCAGCATGACCTGGGATCGATGATCCGGGCTGCGCACTAGAGGCAGCCGCCGAGGACCCCGCCAGCAGCCGGGGAGCGTGACTGAGGGGAGGGTAACTGATCCCGGCGGCATTGCCGGGGACACTTCCACACCCAGGCAGAGGCAAGCTGGTTCCTTACTGGCTTCTGTGCTCTGACAGGCAGAGGACTGCTGGGGGCTGCCGATGGCTGGAGCCCAGCATGTGTGTGGTGCTGATCATGTATGGGTTGTGCGAGCGTCGGTAACCATGAATCTTCACAGGCAAAAGGAGTATAACAGAGCCGCTGCTAAACCCCTGCTGTCCTCTGGCTTGGAGGAATCAGCACATGGCGCACCAGGCTGCGTTACCGCAGTGTTCTGCTCTAGACTCAATGTGCCCAATAGGGAAACTAAGAGCAGACCGTTGCGGGCAGCGTGTGGAGCTAATGTCGTACTAATTTATTGTGGGCTGTACAAACTTCAAATACAATCAATAAACGATTTTGTCAAAGGAAAATATTGCATATTGTATGCATGGGAGCACATTCCTGCTCTAGACGACGAACCTGCTGCTGTCAGAGGTGTCTAAGTTTTTTTTTTGTTGTTGCCCGGGTCTGGTGGAGGCCCATTCCTGGGAACACATTCCTGCTGCAAACAAAGAACCTGCTGCTGTCTGTTCCTGCTGAGTTAGGCCGAGCTATTTGTAGGCCTTACACTCGACCATTGACATGTACCTGCTGCTGCTTTCTGTCCTGATCGTGTTAAGTTATGTGTAGGCCTTATACTCCACTGTTATCTTTGCTGCTGCTGTCTGTCCTGATCTTGATAAGTTATGTGGCGGCCTTGTCCTACAGCATTACCATTTCCCTGCTGCTATCTGTTCTGTTCCTGCTGAGTTAGGGCCAGCTATGTGTATGCCTTATACTACAGCGTTACCATTTCCCTGCTGCTGCTACTGTCTGTTCTGTTTCTGTTAAGTTAGGCTTAGCTATGTGTACACCTGACACTACAGTGTTACCATTTTCCAGCTGCTGCTGTCTTTCCTGATATTGCTCAGTTATGCCCAGCTATGTGTATGCCCTATACTACAGCATTACCATTTCCCTGCTGCTGTCTGTTCTGTTCCTGCTGAGTTAGGCACAGCTCTGTGTATGCTTTACACTACAGCATTACCATTTACCTGCTGCAGTCTGACCTGCTCCTGCTGAGTTTGGTCTACCTACGTGTAGGCCTCATACTATACCCGTAACAAATATCTGCTGCTGCTGTTTGTCCTCATACTGCTGAGGACTATCCACTTATTCGCCTTTGAACTTTATCAACTATTGAGTATTAGAATTCTCTTAAACTGTTGTGCATGCTTAATTTTTTGCGCATGTGCTCTGTTGATCATTAATTGTCAATATTTATATACTAGCTGAAGGATCAGGCTTCGCTCGGGTATATTTAATCAATTTCATTGTTTGTGTGTGTCGTTAAAAGATATCAACACTGTCCACTATAACAGTGACATCTACATCAGCCCGCCCCCAAAACAGTGACCTTCACAGCCCCCCACCCCTTATCACTGACCCCAGTGCCCCATCCCTTAAAATTGGACCTCCACAGCAGTCCACCCCCTTAACTTTGACCTTTACAGCAGCCTTCCTCTTTATCAGTGACTTTCACAGCATACCACCCCCTTGACAGTGACCTCCACAGGGGCCCTCCCCCTTAACAGTGGCCTTTACTGGATCCGGTGCGTGTCCTTTTGAACAGCTCACTCTAAGACAGCAGCACTGTGCTGTCTGAGTGTGATCTGCAGGGAGAAAATCACCCTCCCTCCCACCTTAGGGGGCATGGCCTAACCAGATATGGGCATGGCTTAGTGGGACCTAGAAGTTGATTTTTAACTTCATTTTTTCAATCTCGGTCGGCTGAGGACTGTAGGGGGTGTGGCCTAACCAGATTGGCGGCGTGTCCTTTTGAACAGCTCACTCTAAGGGTCCATTCACACATCCGTAGAATGGGTCCGCATCCATTCCGCAATTATGCGGAACAGGTGCGGACCCATTTATTATCTATGGGGCCGGAAGAGATGCGGACAGCACACAGTGTGCTGTCCACATCCGCATTTTTGGAGCGCGGCCCCGATCTTCCGGTCTGCAGCTACGGAAAAAAACAAAGCATGTCCTATTCTTGTTCGCAATTGCGGACAAGAATAGGCATTTCTATGGGGGTGCTGACTGGGTGTATTGCGGATCTGCAATTTGCGGATCCGCAATGCACTACGGACATCTGAATGGAGGCTAAGTGTAGTGGAGCCTAAGTGAGTGTGAGCTGCAGGGAGAAAGTCACCCTCCCTCCCACCCCTGCAGCTGACAGAAGTTGATTTTTACCTTAATTTTTTCAATCCCCGTCGGCTCAGGAGTGGGAGGGGCGTACGCCTAACCGGGTCAGGGGCGTGGCTTAGCTGGACCTGGGGCAGGGTTTTAAGTCTTTTGAGGGTGGACACATTGTGGCAGGGGGCATGTCTAGAGAAAAAACTTAAAATTTCCCAGCTTTGTTTCCAAATCCTGGAGCAAATTGATCAACCAAGGAGAGGAGGTAACAGGACGCTCCTCCTGAAACAGAGGGAGGCCCTCTGGATACATAAACTGGGAACATTAACACCACACGGCTTGAATCGCGAATGTGACTTTTTCATAAACGTATGATATTATTGATGTATATTGACATATGTATCTTTCCTTCTTTCTACAGACTCATTGAATTGTCCACAAGCGGGCGAGGGTGAGGTATTGGCTTCTGTTCCCCCTGCTTCCCTTTCCCTTTCTCCTCCCCCTTCTTTTCCTTTCCCCTCCCTTGACTAGACATATACCCCTTTATTTTATGATAGAGATGTTTTTCTCCCATATACCCATAGGACTAAACAGTCCTATATATACACACACGTGTAGAATATACCATGATACAGTCCATTATGGCACAACAATCCCTAACATACAGATCTTAATTGGGCTCACCCACCCCTTTAATTAGTGCCACATTTCTTTAATGACCTTTTTCCTTATTTTTGTCACCAATTTCATATCAATTTTCCTACCAACTTGTCTATATTTTTAAGGTAGTTTTCTGCAGCAATACGTTATTAACCTATCTCTACACCCACGAGGCCATGACAATCAGATCCCACATGAGATGTTTTCTACGCGCCACAGTGGAGGGGCGCCATAATGGTCTGGGGTGCTTTTTCCTTCAGTGGAACAATGGAGCTTCAGGAAGTGCAGGGGCGTCAAACGGCCGCTGGCTATGTACAGATGTTGCAGAGAGAATTCCTCATGACTGAGGGCCCTCGTCTGTGTGGTAACGACTGGGTTTTTCAACAGGACAACGCTACAGTACACAATGCTCGCAGGACAAGGGACTTCTTCCAGGAGAATAACATCACTCTTTTGGCCCATCCTGCGTGTTCCCCTGATCTAAATCCAATTGAGAACCTTTGGGGATGGATGGCAAGGGAAGTTACAAAAATGGACAACAGTTCCAGACAGTAGATGCCCTTCGTGCGGCCGTCTTCACCACTTTGAGAAATGTTCCCACTCACCTCATGGAAACGCTTGCATCAAGCATGCCCAAATTTTTTTTGAAGTGATAAACAATAACGGTGGAGCTACTCATTACTGAGTTAATGTTGGAAGTTGGATTTCTGTTTTGGGGGGGTTTATTTTTTTTTTGGAGGTGTGGTCCTAAACTTTTGATCAGCTGAAAAAAAGCCTGTTTCAGTTTATTAGTTGTTTTCATTAAATTGAATGCTCAAAAAATGTTTTGTCTCACTCCCATTTCTTCTTGCTGCATGTTGAAGCTCTACTTGGAACCTTGTTCAGATCCAGCCATGCTAAATATGATTTTTTTTCCATTTTTCAAGTGGTCTTAAAGGGACACTGACAGGGCCAAAAAGGCTGCCTCTGAGAATGAGACTGTGCGCAGGCGCGATACGATCCCGGCCAGTGAGGGTGCCAGGCGCATGCGCTGAAGATAGCCGGGGACACTAGTAGCCGCCCAGCGAAGTGAATATTGATGAGCTGGGCGGCGCTTCAAACGGCAGTTGTGGCAAGGCTGGCTGGGCGCAAGCTGAGGTGAAACACCGCCCCTTGGGCAGATTGAACCCGATTCCAGCATGTTATAAAACTTCACATTACTGTAGTTATAAGGTGGACAGGGGGGATACTTACATGATTCTAATACACTTTATAAGACCTGTACGGTCATATATATACCTAAATATGCTTTTTGGCCCTGTCAGTGTCCCTTTAAATAGAGTTGAGCGAACCCGAACTGTAAAATTCGGGTTCATACCGAACTTTTGGGTTTTAGGCACCCGGACCCGAACCCGAACACATTACGTAAAAGTTCTGGTTCTGGTTCGGTGTTCGGCGATTTTTATGGCGATTTTTGAAAGGCTGCAAAGCAGGCAATCAACAAGCGTCATACTACTTGCCCCAAAAGGCCATCACAGCCATGCCTACTATTGGAATGGCTGTGATTGGCCAACTGCAGCATGTGACCCAGCCTCTATTTAAGCTGGAGTCACGTAGTGCCGCCCGTCACTCTGCTCGGATTAGTATAGGGAGAGGCTGCAGCTGCTGTGAGTGAGAGATCAGGGAAAAATCTTATCAACAATTGGTTTATGTACTCAGCGATCTACAGAAAAAGTGTTTTGTGGGTGCAGTGCACAATTTTTTTAAGCCTGCCCTGAGCCAACTACTGCTGAAAACAAACTTTTTTTTCTTCAGTTAGTCAATATCAATACATGATTGGCAGCCATTTTATGCAACGATAGTGCAGCAGCATAGGCTATCTGCAAGTCCAGAAATACAGCTTTGGCATACTGGGGAGAAAAAACCCTCTAATATACTGCCCATCTGGGATTAGACAAGCATAAGTGACTGTCACATTTAGGACAGAAATAAAGCTTTTTGGTTAGGGTGAAAAAACCCTCTAATATACTGCACATCTGGGATTACACGTGCATAAATCACTGTCACATTTAGGACAGAAATACGGCTTTGGCCTACTCGGGTGTAAAAAGCCTCTAATATACTGCACATCTGGGATTACACGTGCATAAGTCACTGTCACATTTAGGACAGAAATACAGCTTTTTGGTTAAGGTGAAAAAACCCTCTAATATACTGCACATCTGGGATTAGACAAGCATAAGTGACTGTCACATTTAGGACAGAAATATAGCTTTTTGGTTAGGGTGAAAAAATCCTCTCATATACTGCACATCTGGGATTACACGTGCATAAGTGACTGTCACATTTAGGACAGAAATTCAGCTTTTTGGTTAGGGTGAAAAAACCCTCTAAAATACTGCACATCTGGGATTACATGTGCATAAGTCACTGTCACATTTACGACAGAAATACAGCTTTTTGGTTAGGGTGAAAAAACCCTCTAATATACTGAACATCTGGGATTACATGTGCATAAGTGACTGTCACATTTAGGTCACAAATAACGCTGTCATATAGAGTTAAAAAAAAAATAGAGTGCAATACCCTACATCAGGGTTTATATTGGTGGTTAATAATTTTTAACATACTTAACCACTTTTTACTTTGATTGTGAACGCTAACTATGAGGCAAACATCTAATAAGGGACGCGGTCATGGTGTTGGTGAAGCCTCTGGTGCAGGGAGAGGACGTGGCCGTTCTGCCAAAGCTACACATCCTACTGAACCTACTACCTCAGGTCCCAGTAGCCGCCAGAATCTACAGCAATATTTGGTCGGGCCTAATGCCGTTTTAAGCTCGTATCAAAAATATAGAAAAAGTAGATCAGTGGCACTACACCAAACCTCTAGTATATCTGGATAGAGATACCAGGGCAGGATGCTTTGCGGTGGTGCTCAGCCTATAGCAGCAGTAAATATGCGAAAATATCTTCAAAGAAGAAAAACAAAACGAGCGGCACTCACCAAATGTAGAAAAGTACGCTTTAATCCATAGCAGGAGGGTGGTGCATAAGGTGCAAACACAGCATAAGCAACAGCCGTTTTGCGCGTATGTGCGCTTCTTCTGGCTTTCCACCATTGGCGGGGTCACGGCACGTACAAATGTGCGCAGGAAGCCGCGTCATCGCAGTAATTACTTAATCGACACCTGAAATTCCACAGCGGGCAGCAGGGATTCTTAATTGATAACGAGACCCCTTCATTGGTGTAAAGTGCATGTGCAAATAAAAACAATACGTATACGAAAATACAGTTTATGCGAAAATACTTTGTTACAAAAATACACTCATATCTATTTTTTCATTTAATCCCAAAGGACCCATTGCATCTGTGCGTAGGATCCATTTAGTTTCTCTTCTCAGAAGCTCCCTCTCTCTGTCTCCACCCCTCTCTGTGCGGTTAACTATTTCAAGACCGGCAAAGGTTAATACACTGGGATTTCCATTATGTACCCTGTTCACATGATCTATTAACCGCGGGACCCCTTTTCCTGTTTTCAAGGAGTTAAGGTGTTCACGAAATCTTTCAAATAGACAGCGGATGGTTTTACCAATGTAGAAGCATCCGCATCTACATAGGATGATATAAACCACAAATTTGCCGTGGCAGGTAATGAGTGGAAAAACTTTATGTTCTATCCCTGCAACAGAGATCACTTGTAATTGGGAATTAAAGTTGCAGAAGGAACAGCTTCTGCACCTTTTGTTCCCTTTTGGTCTCTGTTCAGACAGCCATGTACAGCGTTTTTTTCTAAAATGGCTGGTTACTACTTGGTCACGTATTGTGTGGCACCTTCTGAACGCTATCCCTGGTTTCGTATCTTTTAGTTGTTGTAATGATTCATCCCTCACTAGGGTGCTCCAGTTTTTGCCTATGACCTGTTTTATTTTTTTGGCCATGGGACTAAATTTAAAGGAAAAGGCAAAGGGTGGGGGAGATTTGATGGTGGTTTTACCCTCCCTCAATTCTGTCTGGTGTACTCTTGATGCTTTTTGCACGGCTTGATTCAAAAAATCCAGGGGATAACCTCTGTGTCTCAGCCTATCACGTAGATCTAGCGCCTGTTTTTCATAGCTCAATGGGGTAGTATTGATCCGTGCAAGTCGTCTAAATTGGCCATATGGCACTGATTTTTTTTTACTGAGTTTGGGTGGTAACTCGAGAAATGGAGGAGGGAATTGGCGGCAGTGGGCTTCCGAAACCAACTCCCCCTCCACCACAGACACCCCTACATCCAGGAACTCGATTAGATTTCCCCCAAACTGGTAAGTGAACCGCATATTCATGTCGTTCTGTACATTCAAATATTCCACAAAATCCCGAAACTTTGCCTCATCGCTGGACCATATAATAAAAATGTCGTCCATGAATCTATGATAGGCATGTATGTGTTTCAAAAATGGGTTGGAAATCGAATAAACAAAATGATCTTCGAACCGGGCCAAGTACAGATTGGCGAATGTACACGCCACTGGGGTACCCATCGCGGTACCGACCATTTGTTTATACCAAGAATCCCCAAACATGAAGGCATTGTTAGTGAGAATTAATTTCAGGCCCTCTGTGATGAACATCTTGAAGTCCTCACTTCTATCTGTGTTATGTAGGACTTCCATCACTGCCGCAATGCCCCCATCTTGAGGGATCCGGGTATAGAGACTCTCCA
Organism: Bufo bufo; assembly: GCF_905171765.1. NCBI lineage: Eukaryota > Metazoa > Chordata > Amphibia > Anura > Bufonidae > Bufo > Bufo bufo. The sequence continues at coordinate 135,318,816 of NC_053395.1, forward strand.
CATCCAGGGACACCAGTTGAAACTCCTCCTGCCACTGAACATCAGTCAGTGACCGGAGGAGGTCTGACGTGTCCCTCAGATGTGAGGGTATCATCCTTACAATAGGTCTTAAAAGCCAAACTATATACCTGGACAACGGTTCAGTCACCGACCCAGTTCCAGAGACAATAGGTCTCCGCGGGGGCTGGGTCAGTTAGGAGGAAGTTAAGGCTCTGATATACCCTCAGGCAGAAAATAATCTCACAGATGTAGAGAAGAAAGCCTTAAAGTGGCTTAAAAATAGAGAGGATTTAATGGTGAAGCCGGCGGACAAGGGGGGTAATAATAGTTATACTGAGCAGGTCGTACTATGTCTCTGAAGCACTGAGACAATTGGATGATGGACAGGTGTATGAGAGATTGACCGCAGACCCCACTTGGAAAATCCAGAATACTCTAAGAAGGTTTTTGTACACATATTTACAGGGAGTGCAGAATTATTAGGCAAATGAGTATTTTGACCACATCATCCTCTTTATGCATGTTGTCTTACTCCAAGCTGTATAGGCTCGAAAGCCTACTACCAATTAAGCATATTAGGTGATGTGCATCTCTGTAATGAGAAGGGGTGTGGTCTAATGACATCAACACCCTATATTAGGTGTGCATAATTATTAGGCAACTTCCTTTCCTTTGGCAAAATGGGTCAAAAGAAGGACTTGACAGGCTCAGAAAAGTCAAAAATAGTGAGATATCTTGCAGAGGGATGCAGCACTCTTAAAATTGCAAAGCTTCTGAAGCGTGATCATCGAACAATCAAGCGTTTCATTCAAAATAGTCAACAGGGTCGCAAGAAGCGTGTGGAAAAACCAAGGCGCAAAATTACTGCCCATGAACTGAGAAAAGTCAAGCGTGCAGCTGCCAAGATGCCACTTGCCACCAGTTTGGCCATATTTCAGAGCTGCAACATCACTGGAGTGCCCAAAAGCACAAGGTGTGCAATACTCAGAGACATGGCCAAGGTAAGAAAGGCTGAAAGACGACCACCACTGAAGAAGACACACAAGCTGAAACGTCAAGACTGGGCCAAGAAATATCTCAAGACTGATTTTTCTAAGGTTTTATGGACTGATGAAATGAGAGTGAGTCTTGATGGGCCAGATGGATGGGCCCGTGGCTGGATTGGTAAAGGGCAGAGAGCTCCAGTCCGACTCAGACGCCAGCAAGGTGGAGGTGGAGTACTGGTTTGGGCTGGTATCATCAAAGATGAGCTTGTGGGGCCTTTTCGGGTTGAGGATGGAGTCAAGCTCAACTCCCAGTCCTACTGCCAGTTTCTGGAAGACACCTTCTTCAAGCAGTGGTACAGGAAGAAGTCTGCATCCTTCAAGAAAAACATGATTTTCATGCAGGACAATGCTCCATCACACGCGTCCAAGTACTCCACAGCGTGGCTGGCAAGAAAGGGTATAAAAGAAGAAAATCTAATGACATGGCCTCCTTGTTCTCCTGATCTGAACCCCATTGAGAACCTGTGGCCCATCATCAAATGTGAGATTTACAAGGAGGGAAAACAGTACACCTCTCTGAACAGTGTCTGGGAGGTTGTGGTTGCTGCTGCACGCAATGTTGATGGTGAACAGATCAAAACACTGACAGAATCCATGGATGGCAGGCTTTTGAGTGTCCTTGCAAAGAAAGGTGGCTATATTGGTCACTGATTTGTTTTTGTTTTGTTTTTGAATGTCAGAAATGTATATTTGTGAATGTTGAGATGTTATATTGGTTTCACTGGTAAAAATAAATAATTGAAATGGGTATATATTTGTTTTTTGTTAAGTTGCCTAATAATTATGCACAGTAATAGTCACCTGCACACACAGATATCCCCCTAAAATAGCTAAAACTAAAAACAAACTAAAAACTACTTCCAAAAATATTCAGCTTTGATATTAATGAGTTTTTTGGGTTCATTGAGAACATGGTTGTTGTTCAATAATAAAATTAATCCTCAAAAATACAACTTGCCTAATAATTCTGCACTCCCTGTAGAAAAAAATGTACTATCACGTCAGCAGGCAGAAAAACTGCTTCCCACTTTCCCGAGACGCCCCACCTGGTATTTTTTTACCTAAAATCCATAAGTCACTGACCCAGCCCCCGGGGAGACCTATTGTCTCTGGGACTGGGTCGGTGACTGAACCGTTGTCCAGGTATATAGATTGGCTTTTAAGACCTATTGTAAGGATGTAGTGGTGTCTGCGGTGGAGGGGGAGTTGGTGACCGAGGGAATTCGGAAGCCCACCGCCGCCTACTCCCTCCTCCATTTCTCGAGTTACCACCCAAACTCAGTGAAAAAATCAGTGCCATATGGCCAATTTAGACGACTTGCGCGGATCAATACTACCCCATTGAGCTATGAAAAACAGGCGCTAGATCTGCGTGATAGCCTGAGACACAGAGGTTATCCCCCGGATTTGTTGAATCAAGCCATGCAAAAAGCATCAAGAGTACACCAGACAGAATTGAGGGAGGGTAAAACCACCATCAAATCTCCCCCACCCTTTGCCTTCTCCTTTAAATTTAGTCCCATGGCCGAAAAAATAAAACAGGTCATAGGCAAAAACTGGAGCACCCTAGTGAGGGATGAATCATTACAACAACTAAAAGATACGAAACCAGTGATAGCGTTCAGAAGGTGCCACACAATACGTGACCAAGTAGTAACCAGCCATTTTAGAAAAAAACGCTGTACATGGCTGTCTGAACAGAGACCAAAAGGGAACAAAAGGTGCAGAAGCTGTTCCTTCTGCCACTTTAATTCCCAATTACAAGTGATCTCTGTTGCAGGGATAGAACATAAAGTTTTTCCACTCATTACCTGCCGCAGCAAATTTGTGGTTTATATCATCCTATGCAGATACGGATGCTTCTACATTGGTAAAACCATCCGCTGTCTATTTGAAAGATTTCGTGAACACCTTAACTCCTTGAAAACAGGAAAGGGGGTCCCGCAGTTAATAGACATAAACTGTATTAAAGTATACGTATTGTTTTTATTTGCACATGCACTTTACACCAATGAAGGGGTCTCGCTATCAATTAAGAATCCCTGCTGCCCGCTGTGGAATTTCAGGTGTCGATTAAGTAATTACTGCGATGACGCGGCTTCCTGCGCACATTTGTACGTGCCGTGACCCCGCCAATGGTGGAAAGCCAGAAGAAGCGCACATACGCGCAAAACGGCTGTTGCTTATGCTGTGTTTGCACCTTATGCACCCCCCTCCTGCTATGGATTAAAGCGTACTTTTCTACATTTGGTGAATGCCGCTCGTTTTGTTTTTCTTCTTTGAAGATATTTACTAATGCCGTTCTAAGGATGGTAAGGCCTGAGCAAGTTCAGGCGCTAATCAATTGGGTGGCCGACAGTGGATCCAGCACGTTCACATTATCTCCCACCCAGTCTTCTGCAGAAAGTGCACAGGTGGCGCCATGCCCATCAGTCTGTCACATCACCCCCGTGCATATTGGGGAACCTGTCTGAGCCTCAAGTCATGCAGCAGTCTCTTATGCTGTTTGAAGACTCTGCTGGCAGGGTTTCCCAAGGGCATCCACCTAGCCCTTCCCCAGGGGTGGAAGACATAGAATGCTCTGATGCACAACCACTTATGTTTCCTGATAAGGACATGGGAATACCACCTCAGCACGTCTCTGATGATGACGAAACACAGGTGCCAACTGCTGCGTCTTTCTGCAGTGTGCAGACCGAAAAGGAGGTCAGGGAGGAAGACTGGGTGGAAGACGATGCAGGGGAGGATGAGGTCCTAAAACCCACATGGAATGAAGGTCGTGCCACTGACTTTCAGAGTTCTGAGGAAGAGGCAGTGGTGAGACCGAGCCAACAGCATGGCAAAAGCGGGAACAGGGTTCAAAAGCAGAGCAGCCGTCGCCAAAACAGTTCGCCTGCTACTGGCCACCGTCAACAGGGACCGAGCACATCAAAGGCAGCTTTAAGGAGTTCCCTGGCATGGCACTTCTTCACACAATATGCTGACGACAAGACCCGAGTGGTTTACACGCTGTGCCATCAGAGCCTGAAGCAGGCATTAACGTTCTGAACCTTAGCACAACCTGCATGACCAGGCATCTACATGCGAGACACGGGCTGCAGTGGAGTAGGCACCTTCAAAACCAAGAAAGGACTCAGGCCCCTCCTGCTCCCTCTTCTGCTGCTGCCTCGGCCTCTTCCTCGGCCTCTGGAGGAATGTTGGCTACTGCCGCCCAACAAACAGAGGATGCGCCACCAACAACACCTCCTCCGTCACCAAGCATCTCCACCATGTCACACGGAAGCGTTCAGCTCTCCATCTCACAAAACTTTGAGAGAAAGCGTAAATTCCCACCTAGCCACCCTCGATCCCTGGCCCTGAATGCCAGCATTTCTAAACTACTGGCCTTTGAAATGCTGTCATTCAGGCTGGTGGAGACGGACAGCTTGCTGTCGCTTGCTGTCCAACAGTACGTCGTTCCCAGCCACCGCTACTTCTCCAGAAGAGCCGTGACCTCCCTACACAACCAAGTATCGGATAAAATCAAGAGTGCACTGCGCAACGCCATCTGTGGCAAGGTCCACCTAACCACAGATACGTGGACCAGTAAGCACGGCCAGGGACGCTATATCTCCCTAACTGCACACTGGGTAAATGTAGTGGCGGCTGGGCCCCAGGCGGAGAGCTGTTTGGCGCATGTCCTTCCACCGCCAAGGATCGCAGGGCATCATTCTTTGCTTCCTGTTGCCTCCTCTTCCTACTCGGCTTCCTCCTCCTCTTTTACCACCTCCTCATCCGGTCAGCGACAGACCTTCACCACCAACTTCAGCACAGCCAGGGGTAAACGTGAGCAGGCAGTTCTGAAACTGATGTGTTTGGGGGACAGGCCCCACAACGTGCAGGAGTTGTGGCGGGGTATAGAACAACAGACCGACGAGTGGTTGCTGCCAGTAAGCCTCAAGTCCGGCCTGGTGGTGTGCGATAATGGGCGAAATCTTATTGCAGCTATGGGACTATCTGGTTTGACGCACATCCCTTGCCTGGCGCATGTGCTGAATTTGGTGGTGCAGAAATTCATTCACAACTACCCCGACATGTCAGAGCTGCTGCATAAAGTGCGGGCCGTCTGTGCGCGCTTCCGGCGTTCTCATCCTGCCGCCGCTCGGCTGTCTGCTCTACAGCGTAACTTCAGCCTTCCCGCTCACCGCCTCATATGCGACGTGCCCACCAGGTGGAACACCACCTTGCACATGCTGGAGAGACTGTGCGAGAAGCAGCAGGCCATAGTGGAGTTTCAGCTGCAGCACGCACAGGAGAGTCGCACTGTGGAACAGCACCACTTCACCACCAATGACTGGGCCTCCATGCGAGACCTGTGTGCCCTGTTGCGCTGTTTTGAGTACTCCACCAACATGGCCAGTGGCGATGACGCCGTTATCAGCGTTACAATACCACTTCTATGTCTCCTTCAGAAAACACTTAGGGCAATGATGGAAGAGGATGTGGCCCAGGACAAGGAGGAGGAAGAGGGGTCATCTCTAATTCTTTCAGGCCAGTCTTTTAGAAGTGGCTCAGAAAGAGGATTTTTGCAACAGCAGAGGCCAGGTACAAATTTGGCCAGCCAGGGCCCACTACTGTAAGATGAGGAGGATGAGGAGGAGGATGGGGATGAAGCATGTTCACAGCGGGGTGGCATCCAACGCAGCTCAGGCCCATCACTGGTGCGTGGCTGGGGGGATACGAAGGACACAGACGATACGCCTCCCACAGAGGACAGCTTGTCCTTACCTCTGGGCAGCCTGGCACACATGAGCAACTACATGCTGCAGTGCCTGCGCAACGACTGCAGAGTTGCCCACATTTTAACGTGTGCTGACTACTGGGTGGCCACCCTGCTGGATCCCCGTTACAAAGACAATGTGCCGTCCTTAATTCCCTCACTGGAGCGCGATTGGAAGATGCGCGACTACAGGCGCACACTGGTGCTCCTGAGAGCATTCCCGACTGACGCCGGGGGACAAGTGGAAGCACAAGGCGAAGGCAGGGGAGGAGGAAGAGGTCGCCAACGCAGCTGTGTCAGCGCCAGCACCTCAGAAGGCAGGGTTAGCATGGCCGACATGTGGAAAAGCTTTGTCACCTCGCTGCAACAACCGGCCCCAACTGCTGATATGGAGCGTGTTAGCAGGAGGCAGCATTTAAACAACATGGTGGAACAGTACCTGTGCACACGACTACACGTACTGACTGATGGTTCTGCCCCATTCAACTTCTGGGTCTCCAAATTGTCCACATGGCCAGAGCTTGCCCTGTATGCCTTGGAGGTGCTGGCCTGCCCTGCAACCAGTGTACTCTCTGAACGTGTATTTAGCACGGCAGGAGGCATCATTACAGACAGGCGCAGCTGCCTGTCCACAGCCAACGTGGACAAGCTCACGTTCATTAAAATGAACCAGGCTTGGATCCCACAAGACTTGTCTGTACCTTGTGCAGAATAGACATTTATACCACCATCAAACATACATTCTTGTACTTAAGTCAAGTGCAATGATTCTTTTTTATTTTTTATTTTGTCCCAATATTTTGGGGTCTACCAACCCCAATAAAAAATAAAAACTCCTCCTCCTCCGTTGCTGCCTCAACCTACAACACCACATTCACCGCCTCCTCAATCTACGACTCCATATCCACCTCCTTCTCTGAGTTGCAGGTTAATAATTTGTAATTTTTAGTTATTTTATTTCATTTTAAGTTATTTCCCTATCCACATTTGTTTGCAGAGCAGTTGCCATGCTCTTAAGCACATTTTACTGCCTTTTACATCCCTCTAGCCTTTTCAAGGACTATTTTAGAGCCATTTTAATTTAAAAAAGTGCCAATTTTAGTCCCCTAAATTGAAAAAAAAAAATATTTTCAATTGTCGGGTGACATTTTACCATTTTTGGCATATACAAATCCCTGCTGTGCCTGGGTGACAGGGGCCTAAATCTCTCAAAATCCTCTGTTCTATTGCTGGGTGACATGAACCCCCTTTTGCCGTGAATGAACCCCTGCTGCATTGCTGACAGGGGCCTAAATCTCTCAAAATCCTCTGTTCTATTGCTGGGTGACATGATCCCCCTTTTGCCGTGAATGAACCCCTGCTGAGCATGGGTGACAGGGGCCTAAATCTCTCAAAATCCTCTGTTGTATTGCTGGGTGACATGAACTCCCTTTTGCCGTGAATGAACCCCTGCTTTGCCTGGGTGACTGGGGCCTAAATCTCTCAAAATCCTCTGTTCTATTGCTGGGTGACATGATCCCCCTTTTGCCGTGAGTGAACCTCTGCTGTGCCTGGATGACAGGGGCCTAAATCTCTCAAAATCATCTGTTGTATTGCTGGGTGACATGAACCCCCTTTTGCCGTGAATGAACCCCTGCTTTACCTAGGTGACTGGGGCCTAAATCTCTCAAAATCCTCTGTTGTATTGCTGGGTGACATGAACCCCCTTTTGCCGTGAATGAACCCCTACTCTGCATTGCTGACAGGGGCCTAAATCTTTCAAAATCCTCTGTTGTATTGCTGGGTGACATGAACGCCCTTTTGCCGTGAATGAACCCCTGCTTTGCCTGGGTGACTGGGGCCTAAATCTCTCAAAATCCTCTGTTGTATTGCTGGGTGACATGAACCCCCTTTTGCCGTGAATGAACCCCTGCTCTGCATTGCTGACAGGGACCTAAATCTCTCAAAATCCTCTGTTCTATTGCTGGGTGACATGAACCCCCTTTTGCCGTGAATGAACCCCTGCTCTGCATTGCTGACAGGGGCCTAAATCTCTCAAAATCCTCTGTTGTATTGCTGGGTAACATAAACCCCTTTTGCCGTGAATGAACCCCTGCTTTGCCTGGGTGACTGGGGCCTAAATCTCTCAAAATCCTCTGTTGTATTGCTGGGTGACATGAACCCCCTTTTGCCGTGAATGAACCCCTGCTCTGCATTGCTGACAGGGGCTTAAATCTCTCAAAATCCTCTGTTGTATTGCTGGGTGACATGATCCCCCTTTTGCCGTGAATGAACCCCTGCTGTGCCTGGGTGACAGGGGCCAAAATCTCTCAAAATCCTCTGTTGTATTGCTGGGTGACATGAACCCCTTTTTGCCGTGAATGAACCCCTGCTTTGCCTGGGTTACTGGGGCCTAAATCTCTCAAAATCCTCTGTTGTTTTGCTGGGTGACATGAACCCCCTTTTGCCGTGAATGAACCCCTGCTCTGCATTGCTGACAGGGGCCAAAATCTCTCAAAATCCTCTGTTGTATTGCTGGGTGACATGAACCCCTTTTTGCCGTGAATGAACCCCTGCTGTGCCTGGGTTACTGGGGCCTAAATCTCTCAAAATCCTCTGTTGTTTTGCTGGGTGACATGAACCCCCTTTTGCCGTGAATGAACCCCTGCTCTGCATTGCTGACAGGGGCCGAAATCTCTCAAAATCCTCTGTTGTATTGCTGGGTGACATGAACCCCCTTTTGCCGTGAATGAACCCCTGCTTTGCCTGGGTTACTGGGGCCTAAATCTCTCAAAATCCTCTGTTGTATTGCTGGGTGACATGAACCCCCTTTTGCCGTGAATGAACCCCTGCTGCTCTGCATTGCTGACAGGGGCCTAAATCTCTCAAAATCCTCTGTTCTATTGCTGGGTGACATGAACCCCCTTTTGCCGTGAATGAACCCCTGCTCTGCTTTGCTGACAGGGGCCTAAATCTCTCAAAATCCTCTGTTGTATTGCTGGGTGACATGAACCCCCTTTTGCCGTGAATGAACCCCTGCTCTGCTTTGCTGACAGGGGCCTAAATCTCTCAAAATCCTCTGTTGTATTGCTGGGTGACATGATCCCCCTTTTGCCGTGAATGAACCCCCACTGTGCCTGGGTGACAGGGGCCTAAATCTCTCAAAATCCTCTGTTGTATTGCTGGGTGACATGAACTCTCTTTTGCCGTGGATGAACCCCTGCTTTGCATTGCTGACAGGGGCCTAAATCTCTCAAAATCCTCAGTTCTATTGCTGGGTTACATGAACCTCCTTTTGCCGTGAATGAACCCCTGCTCTGCATTGCTGACAGGGAACTAAATTTAGTGAAAACATCTGTTACTGATCGGAAGATGCGCGACTACAAGCACACGCTGATGATAGCATTCCCACCTGACAGCGGGGGCACAGTGGAAGCACAAGGCGAAGGCAGAGGAGGAGGAAGAGGTCGCCAACGCAGCTGGGGCACCACCAGCACCTGAGAAGGCAGGGTTAACATAGCCAAAATGTGGAAAAGCTTTGTCAGCCTTGGAGGTGCTGACCTGCCCTGCAGCCAGTGTATAGTGTGAACGTGTGTTTAGTACGGCAGCGAGCATTATCACAGGCCGCAGCCAATGTGGACAAGCTTACGTTTATTAAAATGAACCAGGCATGGATCCCACAGAACTTTTCCGTACCTTGTGCAGAATAGACATTTATACCAGCCTCAACCATCCATTCTTGTACTCAAGTGCACTTATTCTTAGTTTTATTTTGTTATATGTCCCAATATTTAAAAAGAAAAAATAACACAAATCAGTGTTGGCTACCTATTCCTCCTCCACCTACACCGCCACATCCACCCATCCACCGCCTCCTCAACCTCCTACTCCTAGATCCAGATTGTTATTTTTAATTTTTCTGTATTTTATGTTATTTTAAGTTATTTCCCTATCCACATTTGTTTGCAGAACAGTTGCCATGCTCTTAAGCACATTTTGATGCCTTTTGCAGCCTTCTAGCCCTTTCCAGGACTATTTTAGAGCCATTTTAGTGCCCAAAGGTTTGGGTCCCCATTGACTTCAACGGGGTTCGGGTTCGGGGTCAAGTTCGGGTCAAGTTCGGCAAACCCTGAACCCGAACTTTTTTTTCAAGTTCGGCAAACCCTGCCAAACCCGAACATCCAAGTGTCCGCTCAACTCTAGTCTTAAACTTTTGATCAGGACTGTAATATAAACTAGATCCAACTATATGTGGGGATAAATGACGCCGGTTCAGATATTGGAATGCATAGACCACTTCCGCCTATGTGATGGTACGTGGAACGCATACATGCGCTCCACATACCTCGTCACGTCCGGTCAGGTGACCGGGACCATTGTGCTCCACATAGTGCTCACTGGTACTTCCGCCCTATGGAACGCATGCGTGCGCTCCACGTGTCTTGTCACTTCCGGTCACATGACCGGAATCACCATCAAACACACTATTTAAATGGCGGTTAACACAGATAAACCCGCATCCAGCGCCCCACTACCCACCCTACAGGTATATGATTGACTCTAATCTTTTTTCCACAGATAGTATGTGAAGCTCCATCGTCAAATTACTTTGACCGACTATGGGAATTTATTGCATGCCTTCATGTTGCCATCACTTCATGCCTCCATATCTGTATACAAGATATCCTTTATAGGAATAGCATTCGGGGTTAATTAAATGTATTTGACTGTATTTTGATACAAATGATGTGACTACTGGCCATCCCTCTATGCCTTACCCCTGTGCCTTTACATATATGCGCATGATGCAAGCTATTCTTATTAGTGGTTTCATATGTGACACAGATGAGATGGATTCTGCTGTATTTGACACAGACAATATGCCCTTGCATATATACGCATGTTGCAAGCTATTCTTATTAGTGGTTCCATATTTGACGCAGATGAGATGTATTCTGCGGTATTTGATACAGATGAGATGACTATGTAATGTACAATCATGTTTCCAAATCAAATCCCCACATAATCATATAATCATGTTCACTATGTCCACCATACCCCCTGTCGTTTTCTTCCCACGGTATGCGTATATCTATATATACACTGCTCAAAAAAATAAAGGGAACTGTCACGGATGGTGTACAGGAAACAAGACAATGCAATATCATCAATGACTCACTGGATCCACAACTAAGGAACAAAAGGGAGACCCCTGCATGAGACCTGCCACTCTTCCTGACTGCTCAGCCTATGCGAACACCCCAAAGGTGGATGGGCGCATATCCACGTACCTCGGCTATCTAATACCTGAAGACCCTACAATAGTGAGGGGACACGGCCACCGGCTCCCTACCCTAGACACGAGGGAGTCAGGGTCTCCTGAAATCCAGCAGACAGAAAATCACAAATAAAGGAACAGTACTTAACTTGCAGAGGACTGGGAAATAGAACAACATGCACACACACTCCAGGAAGTTGTATAAGCCGCACACTACTGCATTATGGGGAGGAATTTAAAGGAAAGCAATCAGTCCAACTGCATGACAGCTGAGATAGGCTAACGAGGTGAGGAACTGAAACCAAAACAAGGAAAACTCAAGGAGGAGGTTCTGAACGGTTTCTGTCAGAGCTTCTCAGCTGTCTGGTTGTGACAGGAACACTTAAACAACACAATGTAACTCCAAGTCAATCACACTTCTGTGAAATCAAACTGTCCACTTAGGAAGCAACACTGAGTGACAATCAATTTCACATGCTGCTGTGCAAATAGGATAGACAACAGGTGGAATCTATAGGCAATTAGCAAGACACCCCCAATAAAGGAGTGGTTCTGCAGGTGGTGACCACAGACACTTCTCAGTTCCTATGCTTCCTGGCTGATGTTTTGGTCACTTTTGAATGCTGGCGGTGCTTTCACTCTAGTGGTAGCATAAGACTGAGTCTACAACCCACACAAGTGGCTCAGGTAGTGCAGCTTATCCAGGATGGCACATCAATGCGAGCTGTGGCAAGAAGGTTTGCTGTGTCTGTCAGCGTAGTGTCCAGAGCATGGAGGCGCTACCAGGAGACAGGCCAGTACATCAGGAGACGTGGAGGAGGCCGTAGGAGGGCAACAACCCAGCAGCAGGACCGCTACCTCCGCCTTTGTGCAAGGAGGAACAGGAGGAGCAATGCCAGAGCCCTGTAAAATGACCTCCAGGAGGCCACAAATGGGCATGTGTCTGCTCAAACCTTCAGAAACAGACTCCATGAGGGTGATATGAGGGCCCGATGTCCACAGGTGGGGGTTGTGCTTACAGCCCAACACCGTGCAGGACGTTTGGCATTTGCCAGAGAACACCAAGATTGGCAAATTCGCCACTGGCGCCCTGTGCTCTTCACAGATGAAAGCAGGTTCACACTGAGCACATGTGACAGACGTGACAGAGTCTGGAGACACCGTGGAGAACGTTCTGCTGCCTGCAACATCCTCCAGCATGACCGGTTTGGCATTGGGTCAGTAATGGTGTGGGGTGGCATTTCTTTGGAGGGACGCACAGCCCTCCATGTGCTCGCCAGAGGTAGCCTGACTGCCATTAGGTACCGAGATGAGATCCTCAGACCCCTTGTGAGACCATATGCTGGTGCGGTTGGCCCTGGGTTCCTCCTAATGCAAGACAATGCTAGACCTCATGTGGCTGGAGTGTGTCAGCAGTTCCTGCAAGATGAAGGCATTGATGCTATGGACTGGCCCGCCCGTTCCCCAGACCTGAATCCAATTGAGCACATCTGGGACATCATGTCTCGCTCTATCCACCAACGTCACATTGCACCACAGACTGTCCAGGAGTTGGCAGATGCTTTAGTCCAGGTCTGGGAGGAGATCCCTCAGGAGACCGTCCGCCACCGGAGCATGCACAGGCGTTGTAGGGAGGTCATACAGGCACGTGGAGGTCACACACACTACTGAGCCTCATTTTGACTTGTTTTAAGGACATTACATCAAAGTTGGATCAGCCTGTAGTGTGTTTTTCCACTTTAATTTTGAGTGTGACTCCAAATCCAGACCTCCATGGGTTAAAAAATTTGATTTCCATTTTTTTTTTTTTTTGTGATTTTGTTGTCAGCACATTCAACTATGTAAAAAACAAAGTATTTCAGAAGAATATTTAATTAATTCAGATCTAGGATGTGTTATTTTTGTGTTCCATTTATTTTTTTGAGCAGTGTATATAATCATGCTCCCTAAACCATTATGTTTTTCCACCACAATCAGTTTGTAAATCATGTTTCACGGACTCTTTGTATTTATATGTATTCATCTACCTCTGGACACCATCTTACCCTGCTGCTATAACTTTATCAAATTTTGATTGTAGATTATTTATTATTTATAGTGAGACCATTATTATAATTATGATATTTAACTTCATGCTCTGCTATCTGAAAAAGACCCATTCAAGACATGTATTTAATATTATTCCAGATAATATGCGCGCTGATGAAGGTCCATCGTGACCGAAAAGTTTGGTCAGAAATATTCTGTCATTTATTTATATATACCACGGGCAAATGGAGGATGCAGAAAATATGAAATAAAACCATACTTGAATTGCAAAATTTTCAACCTGAGTGCCTCAATATTTCATTACTTGGATAACGGCCTAACAGCCCTTGATTGGCACCGGTGACACCTTTTTGAACTGAGTGCGGTTCCTCACTTTACTACAGATCTTCCTGCAAGAGTGACGCCCCTCTGGGCACCTTACTGGCTCATTTGCATATCAAATAAACTGGATTTTCAGAAGATAGAAAACGTCTATTGCTGGAACAAAGGCACATCTTGAAATTAGGTACTAAGTGCTATTAGGCCATGGCTTTACTTCAATAGCTATCATCCTGGTGACAGATTTCTTTTAACCCCTTAGGGACCGGGCTCATTTTCACCTTTAGGACCAGGCCATTTTTTTTACTTATCCAGGCCATTCTGAGATTGTTTTTTCATCACATATTGTACTTCATGACACTGGTAAAATAGAGTAAAAAAAATAAATCATTTTTATTTATAAAAAAAATACCAAATTTACCCAAAATTGGGAAAAATTTGCAAATTTTTAAGTTTCAATTTCTCTACTTCTATAATACATAGTAATACCTCCAAAAATTGTTATTACTTTACATTCCCCATATGTCTACTTCATGTTTGCATCATTTTGGGAATGATATTTTATTTTTTGGGGATGTTGCAAGGCTTAGAAGTTTAGAAGCAAATCAAAAACCCACTTTTTAAGGACAAGTTCAGGTCTGAAGTCACTTTGTGAGGCTTACATAATAGAAACAACCCAAACATGACCCCATTCTAGAAACTACACCCCTCAAGGTATTCAAACTGATTTTACAAACTTTGTTAACTCTTTAGATGTTCCACAAGAATTAATAGAAAATAGAGATACAATTTCAAAATTAAACTTTCATGGCAGATTTTCCATTTTAATAATTTTTTTCCAGTTACAAAGCAAGGGTTAACAGCCAAACAAAACTCAATATTTATGGCCCTGATTCTGTAGTTTACAGAAACACCCCATATGTGGTCGTAAACTGCTGTACGGGCACACGGCAGGGCACAGAAGGAAAGGAATGCCACACGGTTTTTGGAAGGCAGATTTTGCTGGACTGGATTTTTGAAACCATGTCCCATTTGAAGCCCCCCTGATGCACTCCTAGAGTAGAAACTCCAAAAAAGTGACCCCATTTTAGAAACTACAGGATAGGGTGGCAGTTTTGTTGGTACTAGTTTAGGGTACATATGATTTTTGGTTGCTCTATATTACACTTTTTGTGAGGCAAGGTAACAAGAAATGGCTGTTTTGGCACCGTTTTTTTATTTTTTTATTTGCAACAATCCTTTGACAGGTTAGATCATGTGGTATTTTCATAGAGCAGGTTGTCACGGACGCATCGATACCAAATATGTATACAATTTTTTTATTTATGTAAGTTTTACACAATGATTTCATTTTTGAAACAAAGAAAATCATAGTGTCTCCATAGTCTGAGAGCCATAGTTTTTTCAGTTTTTGGGCAATTATCTTAGGTAGGGTCTCATTTTTTGTGGGATGAGATGACGGTTTGATTGGCACTATTTTGGGGTGCATATGATTTTTTGATCGCTTGCTATTATACTTTTTGTGATGTAAGGTAACAAAAAATTATTATTTTTTACACAGTTTTTTCTTCATCTTCATCTGACGGGTTAGGTCATGTGATATTTTTATAGAGCAGGTTATTACGGACTCGGCGATACCTAATATGTATAATTTTTTTAATTTTACACAATAACAGCTTTTTTAAAACCAAAAAAATTATGTTTTATTGTATCCATATTCTGAGCCATAGTTTTTAAATTTTTTGGGCGATTGTCTTAGGTAGGGGCTAATTTTTTGCGGGATGAGGTTACGGTTAGATTAATACTATTTTGGTGGGCATACGCCTTTTTGATTGCTTGCTGTTGTACTTTTTGTGAAGTAAGGTGACAAAAAATGGCTTATTTAGCACAGTTTTTATTTTTTATTTCTTACGGTGTTCATCTGAGGGGTTAGATCATGTGATATGTTTATAGAAAAAGTTATTATGGATGCGGCAAAACCTATTTATGTATACTTTTTTTATTTACTTAAGTTTTACACAATAACAGCTTTTTTAAAACAAATGATATTTATTTAGCACAGTTTTTATTTTTGACGGTATTCATCTGAGGGGTTAGGACATGTGATATGGTTATAGAGCCGGTCGATACGGACGCAGCAATACCTAATATGTAATTTTTTTTAACTTTATTTGGGGGAAATGAAGTTTTTTGATTTTTTTTACTTGAAACTTTGAATTTTTGGAGGAAAAACTTTATTTTTTCAACTTTTTTTTCACTTTATTTTTTTGTCCCACTTTGGGACTTCAACTTTTCAGCGTCTAATCCCCTTTGCAATGCATTCCAATACTTATGTATTGGAATGCATTGGCTATATGAGTAATACAGTATGTATTACTCATACAGCTTTCTGCCTGTGAGATCCAGGGGCTGGATCTCACATGCTCATCACCGGAAGGCAGCGCCGATGCCTAAAGAAGGCATTGCGCTGCATTCCATGCCATCGGGTCCCCCTTACAGCCGCACGGGGACCCGATGGCACCTCCGACCGCCCGCCGCAAATCCCGTAAAAGCCGCAAACCGCAGGTCTGAATTGACCTGCGGTTTTCGGCGATCGCCGACACGGTGTCACTGATGGTGTTGCAGAAATCTGGAACTTATAAATAAACATCCAACTGGCTTGATCCCAAACTAAGGAGCATATGGGTGAGCCCTATAAAACCCCTAGAGCTCTCCCTGACTGCTATTCCCATGCAAAGATCTTTGCGGTAGACGATTGCATGTCCTCGTACCTTATACTATGTGACACCTGAAAACCCTATAATAGTGAGGGGACACGACCACCGGCTCCCTGCACTTAATACGGACGGAGTCAGGGTCACCTACAATCAAGCCAGCAAGAAACACAATTAAAGGAAACAGACTTATCTGAGGAATCAGCAGCAGCAGCCCCAGCAGTGAACACAATCCAGGAAGAAGTATAAACCGCAAAGTGAGGCAGTATGGGAGGAAATATAAAGGGAGAAAATCAGTGCAAATAGGTGACAGCTGGGAGAAGAAAAGGAGATGAGAAAGTGAAACCAAAACAAAGAACATCATACAACAGGTAGAGAAGAACGTCTGCCTGTTCTTCTCACAGAGCTGGCGGTGACAGTATCCCTCCCTCTACGGGTGGACTCCGGACACTCAGAGCACACCTTCTCAGGATGAGACCTATGGAAAGCCCTGATGAGACGAGTGGCCTTAATGTCCGCCACTGGGACCCACATCCTCTCCTCAGGACCATAACCCTCCCAATGAACGAGGTACTGGAGAGAACCGCGGATAATGCGAGAATCCACAATCCTGAAATTCAAGATTACCATCAACAACAATCGGAGGAGGAGGCAAAGAGGAGGGTACAGTGGGTTGGACATAAGGTTTTATTAGGAACCTGTGAAAAACATTATGGATCTTCCAAGTCTGAGGAAGATCAAGACGGAGGCAACGGGATTGATGACGGACAAGATCTTGTAAGGCCCAATAAACCTAGGACCCAACTTCCAGGAGGGAACCTTCAGTTTGATATTCTTTGTAGACAACCACACCAGATCCCCCATATTCAGGTCCGGACCAGGCACACGTCTCTTATCCACCACACACTTATATCTCTCACTCATCCTCTTCAGATTACCCTGAATCTTTTGCCAAATAAATGACAAAGACGAGGAAAATCTCTCCTCATCAGATAAACCAGAAGACCCCTCTCCAGAGAATGTCCCAAAGTGCGGATGAAACCCATATGCACCAAAAAATGGTGACTTATCAGAGGACTCCTGGTGATGGTTATTTAAAGCAAACTCAGCAAGGGACAAAAAAGACCACCAATCCTCCTGATTCTCCGCCACAAAACAGCGCAGATATGTCTCCAGATTCTGATTGACGCGTTCGGTCTGACCATTCGACAACCGAACCCCCAAGCGAGAACAGAAGGCCTTCCAGAATCTGGAAACAAATTGTGTTCCCCTATCAGAAACGATGTCTGAAGGAATGCCATGCAATTTAGCAATGTGATCAACAAACGCTTGCGCCAGCATCTTAGCATTGGGTAACCCAGGAAAGGGAATGAAATGCGCCATTTTGCTAAAAAGGTCCACTACTACCAGAATCCATGAAGTCCATGGACAGATGCGTCCAAGGACGGGAAGGAATGGGTAACGGGAGGAGAGAACCCGATGGCCGTGAATGAGGGACCTTGGCACGAGC
The DNA here is from genome assembly GCF_905171765.1 of Bufo bufo. Lineage (NCBI taxonomy): Eukaryota > Metazoa > Chordata > Amphibia > Anura > Bufonidae > Bufo > Bufo bufo. The sequence goes on from NC_053395.1 coordinate 135,336,469, forward strand.
ACAGGTCTCGCAGGCTGCCACAAAACCCTCCACCATCTTACGAAGAGCCAGCCACCAGAATCTCCGAGCAATGAGATCCACTGTTGCTCTGCTCCCCGGGTGCCCAGCAAGGAAAGTATCGTGGTGCTCCTTAAAAACCTTGTGTCGTAAAGCGAGAGGCACAAACAACCTCCCAGGGGGACAAAGATCAGGAGCCTCTGCCTGGGCTGCCTGAACCTCTGCCTCCAAATCAGGATAAAGGGCAGAGACGACCACCCCTTCAGCCAAAATGGTACCCGGGTCTTCAAAGTTCCCCCCTCCCGGAAAACAACGTGACAGGGCATCTGCCTTCACATTTTTAACCCCAGGGCGGAACGTAACAACAAAATTAAACCTAGAAAATAACAAAGACCATCTGGCCTGTCTCGGGTTCAGACGCTTGGCCGAGCTGGCGGTGACACACGGGGGGGTCACGGGACCCCCCTGCGCATTGACCCAAGGTGCCTACTCAATGATTTGAGCAGGCACCTTGTTCCGATCACCGCCCGCCGTGTAGCGGTAATCGGAAAAACACAGGACGTACAGGTACTCCCTGTGTCCTTAAGTACCAGTACATCATTGCGTATCTGTACGCCCTGTGTACTTAAGAGGTTAAAACTCATCTACAGCAGTAAAAAAAAATGGCTGGGTTGTTATGGAAACCTGAAGTAAAACTGTATGGGGAGGCTGAAGGACCTGAGAGCTTCTATTGGCTGATAAGGGTCATGTGACCAAGCTTCTATTGGCTAATGCATTTTTTGGGAATATCTCAGGAACTGTACGTCTTATAGAGCTGAGACCCGGTCTAAAACCTTCCCGGAAACCTGATGTACATGTGTGCCAAATTTCGTGATTGTAAATGCGACGGTGCGGATTCCTTTAGCGGACATACACACACATACATTCAGCTTTATATATTAGATATATATTCATTAGAGATGGGACGGGGGATTCGTCGAATCCACGAATCCCTCAAATCTTGCTGGATTCGTGGGATTCGTGGACTCGAATCCCGACGTAATTTACCGGATACGAATCCAACGAATCCCGGTGGGGCCCAGACTGGTGGTGGTGGCGGCGGGAGGGCACAGCAGAAGATGAGCGCTTCGCTGCTGCAACAGGGGAGGGAGAGGCGTTTCCCTTCCCTGTTCCTCTGATAGGGTGCCGGCACAAGGCCCGCAGCCTATCAGAGGCCGGGGCAGGCGGCGCGATGACGTCATCGCGCCGCCTGAGCCGTACAGCGCGGGACACAGGCCAGAAGAGGCCTGCATCGCAGCGGAGGTAAGTAAGTGTTTTTTGTTTTTTTTATCTGTTACTGGCACATTGACGAGGGGGAGAGGTGAGAGGCACTATGATACTACTGGCACATTGCGGGGGGGAGGCACTATGATACTGGCACATTGCAGGGGGGAAGGCACTATGATACTACTGGCACATTGGGGGGGAGGCACTATGATACTGGCACATTATGGGGGGAGATGGCACTGATACTACTGGCACATTGGGGGGGCACTATGATACTGGCACATTATGGGGGGAGATAGCACTATAATACTGGCACATTGGGGGGGATGGCACTATGATACTGGCACATTTTGGGGGAGATGGCACTATGATACTGGCACATTATGGGGAGAGATGGCACTATAATACTGGCACATTGGGGGGGAGATGGCACTATGATACTGGCACATTTTGGGGGAGATGGCACTATCATAATGGCACATTATGGGGGGAGGTGGCACTATAATACTGGCATATTATGGGGGGAGATGACACTATAATACTGGCACATTATGGGGGGAGGTGGCACTATAATACTGGCACATTATGGGGGGAGATGGCACTATAATACTGGCACATTATGGGGGGAGGTGGCACTATAATACTGGCACATTATGGGGGGAGATGGCACTATGATACTGGCACATTGGGGGGAGGTGGCACTATAATACTGGCACATTATGGGGGAGATGGCACTATAATACTGGCACATTATGGGGGGAGGTGGCAGCATAATACTGGCACATTATGGGGGGAGATGGCACTATGATACTGGCACATTGGAGGGAGATGGCACTATGATAATGGCACATTGGGGGGGAGATGGCACTATGATACTGGCACATTATGGGGGGAGATGGCACTATAATACTGGCACATTGGGGGGGAGATAGCACTATGATACTGGCACATTGGGGGGGAGATGGCACTATGATACCGGCACATGGGGGGGAGGAGAGAGGCATTCCGCACTTGATACTGGCACATGGGGGGGAGGAGAGAGGCACTTGATACTGGCACATGATTAGGGGGGCATCTATGGGGGGCACTGTGGGGCCACTTCTTATTGGCACATTATTGGGGGGCACTATGGGGGCATCTACTGAGGCCACAAAGAAGGAGTATTTTATATGGGGGGCTCTGTGTGGTACTAGTATTATCAGGGGTATTATCTGTTTCTGCAGTATAGTATTGGGGAGCACAGCGGCACAGTATTGGGGGTGGTAGGATGATTTGTCCAAAAGATGCGAGGATGATGGAAAAGTAGTAAACTAAGATTTATTTATTTTTTGTCAAACTGTAGAGATGAAAAATGGCTGAAAAATGGTGGTCTGGTCTGAAGGTCTGAAAGGAGAAGTTGAGGAAAGAGGACATCCACATCAAAGGAGACGTCACTGGATGTAAGAGGTATGGGGCGCTGTATTACCCTGTATGTTCTGTAGTGATAGGAACAGGGGCCTAACGATCGCGGTCATAGAGGGTGCGACCGTGACGGGGTGGAGGCGGAGGTTCAAACAAACTGACGCGGTCTGACTTTGTTTCTTACACCGTTCACACAATTATGTACAGGATTCGTAGGATTCGAGATTCGATATATTCGAGAACCTTTTCGGATTCAGATTCGGATTCGGATTTGAAAAAAATTGGATTCGTCCCACCTCTAATATTCATATATTAAGATTCGTTTGAATAAAATATAATCATGTGGTGTTACGCTTCATTCACCAAAAGTTTTTTTAATTTATTTTATATGTTATAATTTTGCTTTACTAGTGCTTTGGGCGGCCCTAGTTGTGGTTTTTACTAAAATTAGGTGGGGACCACATGTGGGGTTCCCTTGACAGTTAACATTGTATAGGACTGATTGAGGACCCTAATTAAATGTAATTATTAAATTATTTTCTTGTTTGTTTTAATCAGGATATAGGTTCGAACATGGTGTTCTCTGTCGACCTGAACAGAATGCCTGGCTTCCATGTTGACCTCTCCACATGGTTGGGAGTGACTGGCGTTATACTCATCCGTGTAGTAATCCTGTTTTGGGAACGGAGCGTTATTGCCACGTGTATATATTTATATATACATTTTTATTTGATGTTACTTCTTGACAACTATGTTATGATAATGTGCACATGTGATTTTTATAGAATCGAAGCTTTTCACTTTACAATATAAATTGTGGTATATATAATATTCTTGCCATGTCACCATTTTGGGAGTTATTCTTATAATTACCAAGGTTTTCTATCAGGTGACCGCAAAGACAGGATGCGTTTGTGGCTCAGCTTGCGTTCACTTTCTTGCGCGAACAAGTGATCTGTTATCATGTGAATGCCCTGTCTATGGACACTAGCGGCCTGTATGTGTTCCTCCTTCGATGTAATGCGGAAGCAATGCGCCAACATGCGCAGTTAACCAAATGGGACGCTATATTGGATCCATGCTGGTCAGTTTTTGGCCCTTTCCATTATGTTTTTAATCAGTACACCTGATATTTTAGTGACAAAATTGCTTTTTGATATATTTTTTTAATATTGAAATTTGATGAATTAATCAGATAATATGAATTCACATACGTTAATGGAAGTTATTCATCTCTCCACAGTATGGATACTAGTACATATATATATTTTTTACATTAGTTTTTTGTTTTAGACACAATATGAATCAAACACATAAAAAAAAATCTATTATTAATAGTTTTCATAAAATAATCACCTGAGTTTGTATTTGTATTTGGAACCATTCACTTTGTCACTGCTTGAGAAAGGTCCCATTGTGTGGACAGAAACGTCGCTTTTGGTTGAATAAACGCACATTTTCTTCAGATTTTCTTGAGGCTGTGCCGTGGCATGTGTTTATATATATATATATAACGAATCTCCTGGCACCCCGACTGGGTACCTCCGTTAATGGCTGCTCCAAGTGCTTCCGGAGGGCTCCAAGCACTCAACTTGACACCATTACCACCACAGACCCCACGAAACGCCGCAGCTTGGTTGGGGTCTCACCGTCCTCCACCCACGCTGGACCAAAGACCGGGCTTCAGCTTCCAGTGGGTGAACTTCTCCTAAAACCAGGGAGCAGGAACCATGAACAAGCTCTTACAAGAGCTTATACTCAGGGGAGTATTGTGATATAGCAATCCCCAAGAGTGTAGTTATCCCATCCCCCAAACATGAGCCAAAACTTCATGAAGGGGTAAAGCAGGTCTCCTTATTGAACACACAAGCATTTACTTATATACACATTTTCCAACAAGGGTACCACCCCCGTGGACCTGGTTGGGAACTGAGGACATAACATAGCAGCCAATCCTTTACAGTTTAAACACAAAAACTATACATTCAACAAACACAATGGCATTGTCTGTGACGCAATTAACAAACACAATGGCATTGCCTGTGACGCACTCAATAACAGAATAGGCATTGTCTTTGACGCAATCAACAAAATACAATTACCAAAACACAATGGGCTCTGCCTATGATACAATTACCAAACATAATGGGCTAACTTAATCACTCACAGGCAGAAAACACCCATTTTTCCCCAAAACACAGAAAACACCTCAAAACCCCACATATCCCCATAATGGGTGAACAACATATCCAAAAATCACCCAGATCTGAGCAGGGGTTCCCGAATTCCATGGAAGTCACATTTGGCTGACCGCAAGCATGGCTTTCCTGCACAAAACAGTTCCACAGATTTAGGCTGTGCGGCCGGTCTACCTTCTCCTTCAAAGTTAGTATATGGGCCATAATCCTGGGGCAAGAGGCTGGCAAACAGGCCCCTCCAAAACCCAGTGGCGATGTTATTTTTGCCACACATCTCCCCCTCCAAGGGAAGACTAACCAGATACCTGTCCTCACGCCGGTCGGTACCTGTGTTAGTCTGGCAGCCCAACCACAACCAAATACTGGACCTGTTGAATTTGGTAGCCTGTCTCTGTCCAGTGAGTCCACCAAGGTTGTGTTGGTAACTGGTACTCCCGGTCTCTGTGTTGCTCCCTGGCTTGGAGTGGAGGTTGCTTTGTGGGCAGGGATCAGCGGTACTCTGCCCTGGTGCCAGCGCATCAGCTAAGCTAGTCTGTGGGGAGTTAGCCTCTGGATAAGAGGATAGTGGGGGGCAGAGGCCAACTGTGCTCTGTCCAGATGCCAGCTCTTCCACTGGGGTAGCCTGTGGGGAGTCAGCCTCTGGACAAGAGGATAGGGGAGGGCAGAGGCCGACTGCGCTCTGCCCAGATGCCAGCTCTTCCGCTGGGATGGGGTCAGGCAATTCTACTCCCAGGACCTTGTTGCGCATCAGCTGTGGACAGAAGTGATTGCTTAAATCCTCCTCCTGGCATTCCTGCGGGGTTGGTGGGGGATCTGTACCGGCTGTCTAGAATCCCTGTAGGTCTGTATCAGAGACCGCGGTCCCATCTGCACCATCGGAGTTAGGGGTGCTGTCCCCCTGTGGTTGGGGAGAGAGACCGGTTGTCTCCTCTCCCTTCAAAGTACACTGCCGCTGGGGAATGGAGACGATGCTCTCCTCTCCCTGCAAAACATACTGCCACTGGGGAGCAGGACCGACTGTCCCTACTTCCTGAAACTCCGGCTGCCGTTGGGGATCCGGGCCGACCACCCAGCATCCCTGTAGGGCCGGTGGAGAGATCTCGGTCCCATCTCCACCTGCCATATGGGTTTCCCCCCAGGACCAGTCTATGAGGTCCCCTACCTTCGTAGCTGGTACTGAAGCAGGGGATACTTCAGTCGGGTCTTCCCAGCTGTAGGGTTGTAGGTCTGAGACTGCCACTCAGCTCTCTTGCAGTGTATATTAAGGGGCCGAATTGAGCTAAATAAGTATTGGTAATCCTGCTCCAGCTCCCACTCCATTGTCACTAGAGATGCCAGGTCTTATCTCACCTCTCTCGCTGTAGACCAAACATTCATAGCCTCCCTGTAGTCATAGATATCCCAGAACCGGGACTCTCCAGCATCTCCGAACTCCAGTTCTGCAAAGGACTCAAACAACAGGCCAAGGCCATCATAATCCTCACCCTAGGGTCGGTCGTGCTCAGCCATCCAGGGGGAGTGCCGAATCGCATACCACCAGAGTGCCTGGTAGGCGTCGTCTAGCCAAAGCTCCTTCCATACCAGGCTCTCGAGTTCTGTCACCCAGTCATCCAGGGGCTGCTCTCCCAGAAGGAGCATTTGCAGGGCCACTCGCATCCGCACCTGCTGCTCCTCACTGGGGAGACTCTCGCCCCGCCGACGCTGTACATCTTCCAGGGCCTCGTGCCAGACGCCTTTCCGGACTGCATCCCTCCAGTCCGGGTCATCCTCCTTCTCGTAGTGGAACGCTGTCCGAAGACTAGCCGATTCCATCCTGCTGTAGCCAGGGGCGCTGTACGGATACTAGCGTTGCTCTCAATATACTCCATGAATGGTGTCTCCGAGCTGCTTCTCCTCACACTAGGATGCCATCCCACTGCTGCCACCACTGTAACGGCTCTCCTGGCACCCAGACTGGGTACCTCGGTTGATGGATGCTCCTAGTGCTTTCCGAGGGCTCCAAGCACTCAACTTGACACCATAACCACCACTGACCCCACGAACCGTTGCAGCTTGGTTGGGGTATCACCGTCCTCCACCCACGCTGGACCAAAGACCGGGCTTCAGCTTCCAGTGGGTGAACCTCTCCTAAAACCAGAGAGCAGGAACCATGAACAAGCTCTTACAAGAGCTTATACTCAATGGAGTATTGTGATATAGCAATCCCCAAGAGTGTAGTTATCCCATCCCCCAAACAAGAGCCAAAACTTCATGAAGGGGTAAAGCAAGTCTCCTTATTGAACACACAAGCATTTACTTATATACACATTTTCCAACAAGGGTACCATCCCCGTGGACCTAATTGGGAACTGAGGACATAACATAGCAGCCAATCCTTTACAGTTTAAACACGAAAACTATACATTCAACAAACACAATGGCATTGTCTGTAATGCAATTAACAAACACAATGGCATTGCCTGTGACGCACTCAATAACAGAATAGGCATTGTCTTTGACGCAATCAACAAAATACAATTACCAAACATAATGGGCTAACTTAATCACTAACAGGCAGAAAACACATTTTTCCCCAAAACACAGAAAACACCTCAAACCCCCACATATTCCCATAATTTATTCATCCATGGATAGCTCTGATCTGGGTGAACAACATATCCAAAAATCACCCAGATCCGAGCAGGGGTTCCCGAATTCCATGGAAGTCACATTTGGCCGACCGCAAGCATGGCTTTCCTGCCCAAAACAGTTCCACAGATTTAGGCTGTGCGGCCGGTCTACCTTTTCCTTCAAAGATAGTATATGGGTAGAGTTGAGCGATCACCTAGATGTTCGGGTTCGAGAAGTTCGGCCGAACTTCCCGGAAATGTTCGGGTTCGGGATCCGAACCCGACCTGAACTTCGTCCCGAACCCGAACCCCATTGAAGTCAATGGGGACCCGAACTTTTCGGCACTAAAAAGGCTGTAAAACAGCCCAGGAAAGAGCTAGAGGGCTGCAAAAGGCAACAACATGTAGGTAAATCCCCTGCAAACAAATGTGGATAGGGAAATTAATTAAAATAAAAATAAAATTAAAAAAAATTAACCAATATCAATTGGACAGAGGTCCCATAGCAGAGAATCGGGCTTCACGTCAGCAGAGAATCAGTCTCTTCATGCCATAGCAGAGAATCTGGCTTCATGTCAGCAGAGAATCAGTCTCTTCATGCCATAGCAGAGAATATGGCTTCATGTCAGCAGAGAATCAGTCTTCATGTCATAGCAGAGAATCATGCTTCACGTCACCCACCACATGAACAGGCCACTGTCACATATTTAGGTCCAGGCACCGAGGCAGAGGAGAGAGGTCCCATAACAGAGATTCAGGATTCATGTCAGCAGAGAATCAGTCTTCATGTCATAGCAGAGAATCAGGCTTCACGTCACCCACCACTGGAATAGGCCACTGTCACATATTTAGGCCCATGTACCCAGGCAGAGGAGAGAGGTCCCATAACAGAGATTCAGGCTTCATGTCAGCAGAGAATCAGTCTTCATGTCATAGCAGAGAATCAGGCTTCACGTCACCCACCACTGGAACAGGCCACTGTCACATATTTAGGCCCCGGCACCCAGACAGAGGAGAGAGGTCCCATAACAGAGATTCAGGCTTCATGTCAGCACAGAATCAGTCTTCATGTCATAGCAGAGAATCAGGCTTCACGTCACCCACCACTGGAACAGGCCACTGTCACATATTTAGGCCCAGGCACCCAGGCAGAGGAGAGAGGTCCCATAACAGAGATTCAGGCTTCATGTCAGCAGAGAATCAGTCTTCATGTCATAGCAGAGAATCAGGCTTCACGTCACCCACCACTGGAACAGGCCACTGTCACATATTTAGGCCCATGTACCCAGGCAGAGGAGAGAGGTCCCATAACAGAGATTCAGGCTTCATGTCAGCAGAGAATCAGTCTTCATGTCATAGAAGAGAATCAGGCTTCACGTCACTCACCACTGGAACAGGCCACTGTCACATATTTAGGCCCAGGCACCCAGGCAGAGGAGAGAGGTCCCATAACAGAGATTCAGGCTTCATGTCAGCAGAGAATCAGTCTTCATGTCATAGCAGAGAATCAGGCTTCACATCACCCACCACTGGAACAGGCCACTGTCACATATTTAGGCCCAGGCACCCAGGCAGAGGAGAGAGGTCCCATAACAGAGATTCAGGCTTCATGTCAGCACAGAATCAGTCTTCATGTCATAGCAGAGAATCAGGCTTAACGTCACCCACCACTGGAACAGGCCACTGTCACATATTTAGGCCCAGGCACCCAGGCAGAGGAGAGAGGTCCCGTAACAGAGATTCAGGCTTCATGTCAGCAGAGAATCAGTCTTCATGTCATAGCAGAGAATCAGGCTTCACGTCACCCACCACTGGAACAGGCCACTGTCACATATTTAGGCCCCGGCACCCAGACAGAGGAGAGAGGTCCCATAACAGAGATTCAGGCTTCATGTCAGCAGAGAATCAGTCTTCATGTCATAGCAGAGAATCAGGCTTCACGTCACCCACCACTGGAACAGGCCACTGTCACATATTTAGGCCCAGTCACCCAGGCAGAGGAGAGAGGTCCCATAACAGACATTCAGGCTTCATGTCAGCAGAGAATCAGTCTTCATGTCATAGCAGAGAATCAGGCTTCACGTCACCCACCACTGGAACAGGCCACTGTCACATATTTAGGCCCATGTACCCAGGCAGAGGAGAGAGGTCCCATAACAGAGATTCAGGCTTCATGTCAGCAGAAAATCAGTCTTCATGTCATAGCAGAGAATCAGACTCACGTCCCCCACCACTGGAACAGGCCACTGTCACATATTTAGGCCCCGGCACCCAAAAGGAGGAGAGAGGTCCCATAACAGAGATTCAGGCTTCATGTCAGCACAGAATCAGTCTTCATGTCATAGCAGAGAATCAGGCTTCACGTCACCCACCACTGGAACAGGCCACTGTCACATATTTAGGCCCAGGCACCCAGGCAGAGGAGAGAGGTCCCGTAACAGAGATTCAGGCTTCATGTCAGCACAGAATCAGTCTTCATGTCATAGCAGAGAATCAGGCTTCACGTCACCCACCACTGGAACAGGCCACTGTCACATATTTAGGCCCAGGCACCCAGGCAGAGGAGAGAGGTCCCATAACAGAGATTCAGGCTTCATGTCAGCAGAGAATCAGTCTTCATGTCATAGCAGAGAATCAGGCTTCACGTCACCCACCACTGGAACAGGCCACTGTCACATATTTAGGCTCATGTACCCAGGCAGAGGAGAGAGGTCCCATAGCAGAGATTCAGGCTTCATGTCAGCAGAGAATCAGTCTTCATGTCATAGCAGAGAATCAGGCTTCACGTCACCCACCACTGGAACAGGCCACTGTCACATATTTAGGCCCAGGCACCCAGACAGAGGAGAGAGGTCCCATAACAGAGATTCAGGCTTCATGTCAGCACAGAATCAGTCTTCATGTCATAGCAGAGAATCAGGCTTCACGTCACCCACCACTGGAACAGGCCACTGTCACATATTTAGGCCCAGGCACCCAGGCAGAGGAGAGAGGTCCCATAAAAGAGATTCAGGCTTCATGTCAGCAGAGAATCAGTCTTCATGTCATAGCAGAGAATCAGGCTTCACGTCACCCACCACTGGAACAGGCCACTGTCACATATTTAGGCCCATGTACCCAGGCAGAGGAGAGAGGTCCCATAACAGAGATTCAGGCTTCATATCAGCAGAGAATTAGTCTTCATGTCATAGCAGAGAATCAGGCTTCACGTCACCCACCACTGGAACAGGCCACTGTCACATATTTAGGCCCAGGCACCCAGGCAGAGGAGAGAGGTCCCATAACAGAGATTCAGGCTTCATGTCAGCAGAGAATCAGTCTTCATGTCATAGCAGAGAATCAGGCTTCACATCACCCACCACTGGAACAGGCCACTGTCACATATTTAGGCCCAGGCACCCAGGCAGAGGAGAGAGGTCCCATAACAGAGATTCAGGCTTCATGTCAGCACAGACTCAGTCTTCATGTCATAGCACAGAATCAGTCTTCATGTCATAGCAGAGAATCAGGCTTCACGTCACCCACCACTGGAACAGGCCACTGTCACATATATAGACCCAGGCAGAGGAGAGAGGTCCCGTAACAGAGATTCAGGCTGCATGTCAGCAGAGAATCAGTCTTCATGTCATAGCAGAGAATCAGGCTTCACGTCACCCACCACTGGAACAGGCTACTGTCACATATTTAGGCCCCGGCACCCAGACAGAGGAGAGAGGTCCCATAACAGAGATTCAGGCTTCATGTCAGCACAGAATCAGTCTTCATGTCATAGCAGAGAATCAGGCTTCACGTCACCCACCACTGGAACAGGCCACTGTCACATATTTAGGCCTAGGCACCCAGGCAGAGGAGAGAGGTCCCATAAAAGAGATTCAGGCTTCATGTCAGCAGAGAATCAGTCTTCATGTCATAGCAGAGAATAAGGCTTCACGTCACCCACCACTGGAACAGGCCACTGTCACATATTTAGGCCCATGTACCCAGGCAGAGGAGAGAGGTCCCATAGCAGAGATTTAGGCTTCATGTCAGCAGAGAATCAGTCTTCATGTCATAGCAGAGAATCAGGCTTCACGTCACCCACCACTGGAACAGGCTACTGTCACATATTTAGGCCCCGGCACCCAGACAGAGGAGAGAGGTCCCATAACAGAGATTCAGGCTTCATGTCAGCACAGAATCAGTCTTCATGTCATAGCAGAGAATCAGGCTTCACGTCACCCACCACTGGAACAGGCCACTGTCACATATTTAGGCCTAGGCACCCAGGCAGAGGAGAGAGGTCCCATAAAAGAGATTCAGGCTTCATGTCAGCAGAGAATCAGTCTTCATGTCATAGCAGAGAATAAGGCTTCACGTCACCCACCACTGGAACAGGCCACTGTCACATATTTAGGCCCATGTACCCAGGCAGAGGAGAGAGGTCCCATAACAGAGATTCAGGCTTTATGTCAGCAGAGAATCAGTCTTCATGTCATAGCAGAGAATCAGGCTTCACGTCACCCAACACTGGAACAGGCCACTGTCACATATTTAGGCCTAGGCACCCAGGCAGAGGAGAGAGGTCCCATAAAAGAGATTCAGGCTTCATGTCAGCAGAGAATCAGTCTTCATGTCATAGCAGAGAATAAGGCTTCACATCACCCACCACTGGAACAGGCCACTGTCACATATTTAGGCCCAGTCACCCAGGCAGAGGAGAGAGGTCCCATAACAGAGATTCAGGCTTCATGTCAGCAGAGAATCAGTCTTCATGTCATAGCAGAGAATCAGGCTTCACGTCACCCACCACTGGAACAGGCCACTGTCACATATTTAGGCCCAGGCACCCAGGCAGAGGAGAGAGGTCCCATAACAGAGATTCAGGCTTCATGTCAGCAGAGAATCAGTCTTCATGTCATAGAAGAGAATCAGGCTTCACGTCACTCACCACTGGAACAGGCCACTGTCACATATTTAGGCCCAGGCACCCAGACAGAGGAGAGAGGTCCCATAACAGAGATTCAGGCTTCATGTCAGCAGAGAATCAGTCTTCATGTCATAGCAGAGAATCAGGCTTCACATCACCCACCACTGGAACAGGCCACTGTCACATATTTAGGCCCAGGCACCCAGGCAGAGGAGAGAGGTCCCATAACAGAGATTCAGGCTTCATGTCAGCACAGAATCAGTCTTCATGTCATAGCAGAGAATCAGGCTTAATGTCACCCACCACTGGAACAGGCCACTGTCACATATTTAGGCCCAGGCACCCAGGCAGAGGAGAGAGGTCCCGTAACAGAGATTCAGGCTTCATGTCAGCAGAGAATCAGTCTTCATGTCATAGCAGAGAATCAGGCTTCACGTCACCCACCACTGGAACAGGCCACTGTCACATATTTAGGCCCCGGCACCCAGACAGAGGAGAGAGGTCCCATAACAGAGATTCAGGCTTCATGTCAGCAGAGAATCAGTCTTCTTGTCATAGCAGAGAATCAGGCTTCACGTCACCCACCACTGGAACAGGCCACTGTCACATATTTAGGCCCAGTCACCCAGGCAGAGGAGAGAGGTCCCATAACAGACATTCAGGCTTCATGTCAGCAGAGAATCAGTCTTCATGTCATAGCAGAGAATCAGGCTTCACGTCACCCACCACTGGAACAGGCCACTGTCACATATTTAGGCCCATGTACCCAGGCAGAGGAGAGAGGTCCCATAACAGAGATTCAGGCTTCATGTCAGCAGAAAATCAGTCTTCATGTCATAGCAGAGAATCAGGCTTCACGTCACCCACCACTGGAACAGGCCACTGTCACATATTTAGGCCCCGGCACCCAAAAGGAGGAGAGAGGTCCCATAACAGAGATTCAGGCTTCATGTCAGCACAGAATCAGTCTTCATGTCATAGCAGAGAATCAGGCTTCACGTCACCCACCACTGGAACAGGCCACTGTCACATATTTAGGCCCAGGCACCCAGGCAGAGGAGAGAGGTCCCATAACAGAGATTCAGGCATCATGTCAGCAGAGCATCAGTCTTCATGTCATAGCAGAGAATCAGGCTTCACGTCACCCACCACTGGAACAGGCCACTGTCACATATTTAGGCCCATGTACCCAGGCAGAGGAGAGAGGTCCCATAACAGAGATTCAGGCTTCATGTCAGCAGAGAATCAGTCTTCATGTCATAGCAGAGAATAAGGCTTCACGTCACCCACCAATGGAACAGGCCACTGTCACATATTTAGGTCCAGGCACCCAGGCAGAGAAGAGAGGTCCCAAAACAGAGATTCAGGCTTCATGTCAGCAGAGAATCAGTCTTCATGTCATAGCAGAGAATCAGGCTTCACGTCACCCACCACTGGAACATGACACTGTCACATATTTAGGCCCCGGCACCCAGACAGAGGAGAGAGGTCCCGTAACAGAGAATCTGGCTTCATGTCAGCACAGAATCAGTCTTCATGTCATAGCAGAGAATCAGGCTTCACGTCACCCACCACTGGAACAGGCCACTGTCACATATTTAGGCCCAGGCACCCAGGCAGAGGAGAGAGGTCCCGTAACAGAGATTCAGGCTTCATGTCAGCACAGAATCAGTCTTCATGTCATAGCAGAGAATCAGGCTTCACGTCACCCACCACTGGAACAGGCCACTGTCACATATTTAGGCCCAGGCACCCAGGCAGAGGATAGAGGTCCCATAAAAGAGATTCAGGCTTCATGTCAGCAGAGAATCAGTCTTCATGTCATAGCAGAGAATCAGGCTTCACGTCACCCACCACTGGAACAGGCCACTGTCACATATTTAGGCCCATGTACCCAGGCAGAGGAGAGAGGTCCCATAACAGAGATTCAGGCTTCATGTCAGCAGAGAATCAGTCTTCATGTCATAGCAGAGAATCAGGCTTCACGTCACCCACCACTGGAACAGGCCACTGTCACATATTTAGGCCCAGGCACCCAGGCAGAGGAGAGAGGTCCCATAACAGAGATTCAGGCTTCATGTCAGCAGAGAATCAGTCTTCATGTCATAGCAGAGAATCAGGCTTCACATCACCCACCACTGGAACAGGCCACTGTCACATATTTAGGCCCAGGCACCCAGGCAGAGGAGAGAGGTCCCATAACAGAGATTCAGGCTTCGTGTCAGCACAGACTCAGTCTTCATGTCATAGCACAGAATCAGTCTTCATGTCATAGCAGAGAATCAGGCTTCACGTCACCCACCACTGGAACAGGCCACTGTCACATATATAGGCCCAGGCACCCAGGCAGAGGAGAGAGGTCCCGTAACAGAGATTCAGGCTGCACGTCAGCAGAGAATCAGTCTTCATGTCATAGCAGAGAATCAGGCTTCACGTCACCCACCACTGGAACAGGCCACTGTCACATATTTAGGCCCCGGCACCCAGACAGAGGAGAGAGGTCCCATAACAGAGATTCAGGCTTCATGTCAGCACAGAATCAGTCTTCATGTCATAGCAGAGAATCAGGCTTCACGTCACCCACCACTGGAACAGGCCACTGTCACATATTTAGGCCCAGGCACCCAGGCAGAGGAGAGAGGTCCCATAACAGAGATTCAGGCTTCATGTCAGCAGAGAATCAGTCTTCATGTCATAGCAGAGAATCAGGCTTCACGTCACCCACCACTGGAATAGGCCACTGTCACATATTTAGGCCCATGTACCCAGGCAGAGGAGAGAGGTCCCATAACAGAGATTCAGGCTTCATGTCAGCAGAGAATCAGTCTTCATGTCATAGCAGAGAATCAGGCTTCACGTCACCCACCACTGGAACAGGCCACTGTCACATATTTAGGCCCCGGCACCCAGACAGAGGAGAGAGGTCCCATAACAGAGATTCAGGCTTCATGTCAGCACAGAATCAGTCTTCATGTCATAGCAGAGAATCAGGCTTCACGTCACCCACCACTGGAACAGGCCACTGTCACATATTTAGGCCCAGGCACCCAGGCAGAGGAGAGAGGTCCCATAACAGAGATTCAGGCTTCATGTCAGCAGAGAATCAGTCTTCATGTCATAGCAGAGAATCAGGCTTCACGTCACCCACCACTGGAACAGGCCACTGTCACATATTTAGGCCCATGTACCCAGGCAGAGGAGAGAGGTCCCATAACAGAGATTCAGGCTTCATGTCAGCAGAGAATCAGTCTTCATGTCATAGAAGAGAATCAGGCTTCACGTCACTCACCACTGGAACAGGCCACTGTCACATATTTAGGCCCAGGCACCCAGGCAGAGGAGAGAGGTCCCATAACAGAGATTCAGGCTTCATGTCAGCAGAGAATCAGTCTTCATGTCATAGCAGAGAATCAGGCTTCACATCACCCACCACTGGAACAGGCCACTGTCACATATTTAGGCCCAGGCACCCAGGCAGAGGAGAGAGGTCCCATAACAGAGATTCAGGCTTCATGTCAGCAGAGAATCAGTCTTCATGTCATAGCAGAGAATCAGGCTTCACGTCACCCACCACTGGAACAGGCCACTGTCACATATTTAGGCCCATGTACCCAGGCAGAGGAGAGAGGTCCCATAACAGAGATTCAGGCTTCATGTCAGCAGAGAATCAGTCTTCATGTCATAGCAGAGAATCAGGCTTCACGTCACCCACCACTGGAACAGGCCACTGTCACATATTTAGGCCCCGGCACCCAGACAGAGGAGAGAGGTCCCATAACAGAGATTCAGGCTTCATGTCAGCACAGAATCAGTCTTCATGTCATAGCAGAGAATCAGGCTTCACGTCACCCACCACTGGAACAGGCCACTGTCACATATTTAGGCCCAGGCACCCAGGCAGAGGAGAGAGGTCCCATAACAGAGATTCAGGCTTCATGTCAGCAGAGAATCAGTCTTCATGTCATAGCAGAGAATCAGGCTTCACGTCACCCACCACTGGAACAGGCCACTGTCACATATTTAGGCCCATGTACCCAGGCAGAGGAGAGAGGTCCCATAACAGAGATTCAGGCTTCATGTCAGCAGAGAATCAGTCTTCATGTCATAGAAGAGAATCAGGCTTCACGTCACTCACCACTGGAACAGGCCACTGTCACATATTTAGGCCCAGGCACCCAGGCAGAGGAGAGAGGTCCCATAACAGAGATTCAGGCTTCATGTCAGCAGAGAATCAGTCTTCATGTCATAGCAGAGAATCAGGCTTCACATCACCCACCACTGGAACAGGCCACTGTCACATATTTAGGCCCAGGCACCCAGGCAGAGGAGAGAGGTCCCATAACAGAGATTCAGGCTTCATGTCAGCAGAGAATCAGTCTTCATGTCATAGCAGAGAATCAGGCTTCACGTCACCCACCACTGGAACAGGCCACTGTCACATATTTAGGCCCATGTACCCAGGCAGAGGAGAGAGGTCCCATAACAGAGATTCAGGCTTCATGTCAGCAGAAAATCAGTCTTCATGTCATAGCAGAGAATCAGACTCACGTCCCCCACCACTGGAACAGGCCACTGTCACATATTTAGGCCCCGGCACCCAAAAGGAGGAGAGAGGTCCCATAACAGAGATTCAGGCTTCATGTCAGCACAGAATCAGTCTTCATGTCATAGCAGAGAATCAGGCTTCACGTCACCCACCACTGGAACAGGCCACTGTCACATATTTAGGCCCAGGCACCCAGGCAGAGGAGAGAGGTCCCGTAACAGAGATTCAGGCTTCATGTCAGCACAGAATCAGTCTTCATGTCATAGCAGAGAATCAGGCTTCACGTCACCCACCACTGGAACAGGCCACTGTCACATATTTAGGCCCAGGCACCCAGGCAGAGGAGAGAGGTCCCATAACAGAGATTCAGGCTTCATGTCAGCAGAGAATCAGTCTTCATGTCATAGCAGAGAATCAGGCTTCACGTCACCCACCACTGGAACAGGCCACTGTCACATATTTAGGCTCATGTACCCAGGCAGAGGAGAGAGGTCCCATAGCAGAGATTCAGGCTTCATGTCAGCAGAGAATCAGTCTTCATGTCATAGCAGAGAATCAGGCTTCACGTCACCCACCACTGGAACAGGCCACTGTCACATATTTAGGCCCCGGCACCCAGACAGAGGAGAGAGGTCCCATAACAGAGATTCAGGCTTCATGTCAGCACAGAATCAGTCTTCATGTCATAGCAGAGAATCAGGCTTCACGTCACCCACCACTGGAACAGGCCACTGTCACATATTTAGGCCCAGGCACCCAGGCAGAGGAGAGAGGTCCCATAAAAGAGATTCAGGCTTCATGTCAGCAGAGAATCAGTCTTCATGTCATAGCAGAGAATCAGGCTTCACGTCACCCACCACTGGAACAGGCCACTGTCACATATTTAGGCCCATGTACCCAGGCAGAGGAGAGAGGTCCCATAACAGAGATTCAGGCTTCATATCAGCAGAGAATTAGTCTTCATGTCATAGCAGAGAATCAGGCTTCACGTCACCCACCACTGGAACAGGCCACTGTCACATATTTAGGCCCAGGCACCCAGGCAGAGGAGAGAGGTCCCATAACAGAGATTCAGGCTTCATGTCAGCAGAGAATCAGTCTTCATGTCATAGCAGAGAATCAGGCTTCACATCACCCACCACTGGAACAGGCCACTGTCACATATTTAGGCCCAGGCACCCAGGCAGAGGGGAGAGGTCCCATAACAGAGATTCAGGCTTCATGTCAGCACAGACTCAGTCTTCATGTCATAGCACAGAATCAGTCTTCATGTCATAGCAGAGAATCAGGCTTCACGTCACTCACCACTGGAACAGGCCACTGTCACATATTTAGGCCCAGGCACCCAGGCAGAGGAGAGAGGTCCCAAAACAGAGATTCAGGCTTCATGTCAGCAGAGAATCAGTCTTCATGTCATAGCAGAGAATCAGGCTTCACATCACCCACCACTGGAACAGGCCACTGTCACATATTTAGGCCCAGGCACCCAGGCAGAGGAGAGAGGTCCCATAACAGAGATTCAGGCTTCATGTCAGCACAGAATCAGTCTTCATGTCA
This sequence comes from Bufo bufo, assembly GCF_905171765.1. NCBI lineage: Eukaryota > Metazoa > Chordata > Amphibia > Anura > Bufonidae > Bufo > Bufo bufo. The sequence continues at coordinate 135,354,949 of NC_053395.1, forward strand.
TAGCAGAGAATCAGGCTTAACGTCACCCACCACTGGAACAGGCCACTGTCACATATTTAGGCCCAGGCACCCAGGCAGAGGAGAGAGGTCCCGTAACAGAGATTCAGGCTTCATGTCAGCAGAGAATCAGTCTTCATGTCATAGCAGAGAATCAGGCTTCACGTCACCCACCACTGGAACAGGCCACTGTCACATATTTAGGCCCCGGCACCCAGACAGAGGAGAGAGGTCCCATAACAGAGATTCAGGCTTCATGTCAGCAGAGAATCAGTCTTCATGTCATAGCAGAGAATCAGGCTTCACGTCACCCACCACTGGAACAGGCCACTGTCACATATTTAGGCCCAGTCACCCAGGCAGAGGAGAGAGGTCCCATAACAGACATTCAGGCTTCATGTCAGCAGAGAATCAGTCTTCATGTCATAGCAGAGAATCAGGCTTCACGTCACCCACCACTGGAACAGGCCACTGTCACATATTTAGGCCCATGTACCCAGGCAGAGGAGAGAGGTCCCATAACAGAGATTCAGGCTTCATGTCAGCAGAAAATCAGTCTTCATGTCATAGCAGAGAATCAGACTCACGTCCCCCACCACTGGAACAGGCCACTGTCACATATTTAGGCCCCGGCACCCAAAAGGAGGAGAGAGGTCCCATAACAGAGATTCAGGCTTCATGTCAGCACAGAATCAGTCTTCATGTCATAGCAGAGAATCAGGCTTCACGTCACCCACCACTGGAACAGGCCACTGTCACATATTTAGGCCCAAGCACCCAGGCAGAGGAGAGAGGTCCCATAACAGAGATTCAGGCTTCATGTCAGCAGAGAATCAGTCTTCATGTCATAGCAGAGAATCAGGCTTCACGTCACCCACCACTGGAACAGGCCACTGTCACATATTTAGGCCCATGTACCCAGGCAGAGGAGAGAGGTCCCATAGCAGAGATTCAGGCTTCATGTCAGCAGAGAATCAGTCTTCATGTCATAGCAGAGAATCAGGCTTCACGTCACCCACCACTGGAACAGGCCACTGTCACATATTTAGGCCCAGGCACCCAGACAGAGGAGAGAGGTCCCATAACAGAGATTCAGGCTTCATGTCAGCACAGAATCAGTCTTCATGTCATAGCAGAGAATCAGGCTTCACGTCACCCACCACTGGAACAGGCCACTGTCACATATTTAGGCCCAGGCACCCAGGCAGAGGAGAGAGGTCCCATAAAAGAGATTCAGGCTTCATGTCAGCAGAGAATCAGTCTTCATGTCATAGCAGAGAATCAGGCTTCACGTCACCCACCACTGGAACAGGCCACTGTCACATATTTAGGCCCATGTACCCAGGCAGAGGAGAGAGGTCCCATAACAGAGATTCAGGCTTCATATCAGCAGAGAATTAGTCTTCATGTCATAGCAGAGAATCAGGCTTCACGTCACCCACCACTGGAACAGGCCACTGTCACATATTTAGGCCCAGGCACCCAGGCAGAGGAGAGAGGTCCCATAACAGAGATTCAGGCTTCATGTCAGCAGAGAATCAGTCTTCATGTCATAGCAGAGAATCAGGCTTCACATCACCCACCACTGGAACAGGCCACTGTCACATATTTAGGCCCAGGCACCCAGGCAGAGGAGAGAGGTCCCGTAACAGAGAATCTGGCTTCATGTCAGCACAGACTCAGTCTTCATGTCATAGCACAGAATCAGTCTTCATGTCATAGCAGAGAATCAGGCTTCACGTCACCCACCACTGGAACAGGCCACTGTCACATATATAGACCCAGGCAGAGGAGAGAGGTCCCGTAACAGAGATTCAGGCTGCATGTCAGCAGAGAATCAGTCTTCATGTCATAGCAGAGAATCAGGCTTCACGTAACCCACCACTGGAACAGGCCACTGTCGCATATTTAGGCCCCGGCACCCAGACAGAGGAAAGAGGTTTCCATAACAGAGATTCAGGCTTCCTGTCAGCAGAGAATTAGTCTTCATGTCATAGCAGAGAATCAGGCTTCACGTCACCCACCACTGGAACAGGCCACTGTCACATATTTAGGCCCAGGCACCCAGGCAGAGGAGAGAGGTCCCAAAACAGAGATTCAGGCTTCATGTCAGCAGAGAATCAGTCTTCATGTCATAGCAGAGAATCAGGCTTCACGTCACCCACCACTGGAACAGGCCACTGTCACATATTTAGGCCCATGTACCCAGGCAGAGGAGAGAGGTCCCATAGCAGAGATTTAGGCTTCATGTCAGCAGAGAATCAGTCTTCATGTCATAGCAGAGAATCAGGCTTCACGTCACCCACCACTGGAACAGGCTACTGTCACATATTTAGGCCCCGGCACCCAGACAGAGGAGAGAGGTCCCATAACAGAGATTCAGGCTTCATGTCAGCACAGAATCAGTCTTCATGTCATAGCAGAGAATCAGGCTTCACGTCACCCACCACTGGAACAGGCCACTGTCACATATTTAGGCCTAGGCACCCAGGCAGAGGAGAGAGGTCCCATAAAAGAGATTCAGGCTTCATGTCAGCAGAGAATCAGTCTTCATGTCATAGCAGAGAATAAGGCTTCACGTCACCCACCACTGGAACAGGCCACTGTCACATATTTAGGCCCAGGCACCCAGACAGAGGAGAGAGGTCCCATAGCAGAGATTCAGGCTTCATGTCAGCAGAGAATCAGTCTTCATGTCATAGCAGAGAATCAGGCTTCACGTCACCCACCACTGGAACAGGCTACTGTCACATATTTAGGCCCCGGCACCCAGACAGAGGAGAGAGGTCCCATAACAGAGATTCAGGCTTCATGTCAGCAGAGAATCAGTCTTCATGTCATAGCAGAGAATCAGGCTTCACGTCACCCACCACTGGAACAGGCCACTGTCACATATTTAGGCCCATGTACCCAGGCAGAGGAGAGAGGTCCCATAGCAGAGATTCAGGCTTCATGTCAGCAGAGAATCAGTCTTCATGTCATAGCAGAGAATCAGGCTTCACGTCACCCACCACTGGAACAGGCCACTGTCACATATTTAGGCCCAGGCACCCAGACAGAGGAGAGAGGTCCCATAACAGAGATTCAGGCTTCATGTCAGCACAGAATCAGTCTTCATGTCATAGCAGAGAATCAGGCTTCACGTCACCCACCACTGGAACAGGCCACTGTCACATATTTAGGCCCAGGCACCCAGGCAGAGGAGAGAGGTCCCATAAAAGAGATTCAGGCTTCATGTCAGCAGAGAATCAGTCTTCATGTCATAGCAGAGAATCAGGCTTCACGTCACCCACCACTGGAACAGGCCACTGTCACATATTTAGGCCCATGTACCCAGGCAGAGGAGAGAGGTCCCATAACAGAGATTCAGGCTTCATATCAGCAGAGAATTAGTCTTCATGTCATAGCAGAGAATCAGGCTTCACGTCACCCACCACTGGAACAGGCCACTGTCACATATTTAGGCCCAGGCACCCAGGCAGAGGAGAGAGGTCCCATAACAGAGATTCAGGCTTCATGTCAGCAGAGAATCAGTCTTCATGTCATAGCAGAGAATCAGGCTTCACATCACCCACCACTGGAACAGGCCACTGTCACATATTTAGGCCCAGGCACCCAGGCAGAGGAGAGAGGTCCCATAACAGAGATTCAGGCTTCATGTCAGCACAGACTCAGTCTTCATGTCATAGCACAGAATCAGTCTTCATGTCATAGCAGAGAATCAGGCTTCACGTCACCCACCACTGGAACAGGCCACTGTCACATATATAGACCCAGGCAGAGGAGAGAGGTCCCGTAACAGAGATTCAGGCTGCATGTCAGCAGAGAATCAGTCTTCATGTCATAGCAGAGAATCAGGCTTCACGTAACCCACCACTGGAACAGGCCACTGTCGCATATTTAGGCCCCGGCACCCAGACAGAGGAAAGAGGTTTCCATAACAGAGATTCAGGCTTCCTGTCAGCAGAGAATTAGTCTTCATGTCATAGCAGAGAATCAGGCTTCACGTCACCCACCACTGGAACAGGCCACTGTCACATATTTAGGCCCAGGCACCCAGGCAGAGGAGAGAGGTCCCAAAACAGAGATTCAGGCTTCATGTCAGCAGAGAATCAGTCTTCATGTCATAGCAGAGAATCAGGCTTCACGTCACCCACCACTGGAACAGGCCACTGTCACATATTTAGGCCCATGTACCCAGGCAGAGGAGAGAGGTCCCATAGCAGAGATTTAGGCTTCATGTCAGCAGAGAATCAGTCTTCATGTCATAGCAGAGAATCAGGCTTCACGTCACCCACCACTGGAACAGGCTACTGTCACATATTTAGGCCCCGGCACCCAGACAGAGGAGAGAGGTCCCATAACAGAGATTCAGGCTTCATGTCAGCACAGAATCAGTCTTCATGTCATAGCAGAGAATCAGGCTTCACGTCACCCACCACTGGAACAGGCCACTGTCACATATTTAGGCCTAGGCACCCAGGCAGAGGAGAGAGGTCCCATAAA